>NC_063172.1:63592566-63892566 GCF_023159225.1 Perognathus longimembris pacificus
AGCTTGGCGAGTCAATATGTTAGGTAGCTATTCCCCCTTGAATCTCTGAATTTCTTTGTTAGGGTGAGGGATATTATGATTCAGGAGTTGGATTATATACTAATCTAATCTGTTCTTTTCTTTAGATATATCTGGACTGAAAGTATTGTTCAATGAACCCCTTTTATACACTTGGGGTGACTACAGATAACATCTATTTAGACTGCCAATAATCAAGAATCAATGGACTATGATGTTCTTAGAAGTAAATTTAGGAGGAGAAGTTAAGAGTAGCAAAATGAAGGGACTGAGAGGAACAGAGGGATGATGTCTGAGAGCTAAATTCAGAGAAGTGAAAAAGTGGAAAACACTAAGAAAGTAAAAAAAAAAAGATAACCAAAAAGGAAGTATAAAGCTTAAAAAAGAAAAAAAAAGCAGAAAAAAACCAACAAACAATCAACTATGTAGGTATAGAGGAATACTACCAAAATAAAGGGTACTGAGCTTGTGAGGTAGAGGTTTTTGGTAATCAGAGACTAAATTTTGCCTGTAATTGATGAGGAAGGACAATGCTGTTGCCTATGTATGTAGGGATAAAGTAGAAAAAGAAGGTTTAAAAACAAAGTAAAATGAAAAAGAGCAAAAATAAATAAAAAAATAAAAAGGGAGAGAGAAAAGAAAAAGAAAGAAGAAAAAAGGGGGATGTGAGAAACAAACAAAAAATAAAAAATACATAAAATGATGAAAAATTAGAAAAAATTGAACAGTTATAATTGGTAAAAAGAAATTTTCATTATTTGGGTTTTCTTGTGTCTCTTCTGTGTCCGCTTTCCAATATTTTAATGGAGCCTCTGGTTTCCTTAAGATGGTCAGTTTTTCCTGTGGCTCAGCTGGTTTCTTAAGTCAGTTTGATCAAGTTGGCAGAGAGTGAGTATGCTGTTTGGTCTCTGTGACCCTCCTCCCAGGCGAGTTTATTCTTAGAGCTGTCTCTGCTTTCTGTGTCTTGCAGATGGGAGATGGGTGGGAATTATAGTCTGTCTGTGATCCGGGGCTTTCCCCAGAGGTCTGGTTTCTTGGGTGCTCTTTTGGGTCTCTGGGAGCTGCTCCCCACCTTTTTATTGGGTGTCCTGCAGCTGGTGAAACTGAAGATGCGCAGAGGGGCAGGGTCACCTCTGGTTGTGTTTATTGAGGCTGAAAGTGGTAGCACCCTGGGGGAAATCCCTCCCTCCTGGGTGGTGAGACCTTCCTGTGGCCTGAGCTGGCTTTCTCTGCCCAGATTCCTTTGCACTTTGGAAAGATGGCCCTGTTACCACCCTCACTTTCCCCTATTGTTAGCATTTCCCTAGCCTCAGATCTTCAGCTCCTCCCACTGGCCCCCAGATCCACCCATACCTCATGAGCCACTCCTGCTCACCACCTACCTACTTCCCCTTTACCCCCAGAGAGAGAAGCTGCCACCTGGATAAGGTGCAGACGCCATGTAGCTCCCTCCCGCGTGGGAACTATGGCCCCACTAATAAACCTCCTTATGAACCTTCTTCTCCTGCCTGTGATTATCTCCGCACGGTCCTCTAGGATGGCAGGGAAGGATCCTTTCACCTCTATCAATTCATTTCCTGTCTGCTCTTGCCAGGTCTCTGCTAGAGTTAAAGATGCACTTTTCTCGGGTGGTGGGGGAAGAGCTACCTTCCAGATGCTGTTCGGGGAGCACAGGCGAGAATGTCTTTTGTGGGGTAGTCATGCTTTTTTTGGTTTTTCAGGCCCTCCGCAGTCCGTGTCTGCCTGCCATCTGCAGACTGTTTCCTCTCTTAGCACGCGGGAGGTGAGTGGACAGCCAGGCCCCAAATATATACTGGATACACATCAAGAATTTCCATATATGTGCATGCACAAATACACACATACATGTATGTACACCTACACACATTGATGTGAATACATGTACACACAAGCATACATGCATGTATACGTATATGCATAATTTACATATATAAACCTACTACATACATGCCAATATGCCTATCTATACATACATATACTGAGATAGAGAGATAGATATTCTGTATGACATTTGTCAAACAGGTTAGTGATTTGTGCCCTTGCCTTGTAGACCCAAGTTTCAGCCCACCTGAAGTGCTCTGGTAAGTTTCCATCACTATGAGAAAATACCTGAGCGGATCCACCTTTAAAAAGAAAATATGCACTATTGATATGCACAAGACAATATGCTGGAAATAAACGGTACAACTCAGAGGGGGAGGGAATGTGGGAGAACAATGAGGAAGGCAGAAACAAGTATGACAAGAAATGTACTCATTACCTTATGAATGTAACTGTAATTCCTCTGTACATCACCTTGATAATAAAATTAAATTTTAAAAAGGGAGAAAATATGTAGGGCACCGTTTAGTAGATTCCAGTCCACTACTGATAGACCATTTGTTTTGCCTCTAGTGATGCAGCACATTGTTGTTAGAGTTCATATGGAGCCTAGCAAACAAGGGGAGAAAGAGGAAGAGACCACAGTTACATTTCCTTTCAAGGGCACATCCCCAGTGGCATAAACACCTCCCATTGTGTCTTGCTTCTTTGAAGTTTCATAATAACGCTTACAGAATACATCTGACATTTTGAGTTCATTGTGCTAATGACACCAGTTAAGAGTATTGATTGACTCAGAAAAGTTTATTGCCTGTCTGTATGAAATATTATTCTAGATGGTCGAGACATAGTCATACACAAATACCAGGATTTGTACTCTAGTGGTTAAGCATTTGGCTGTATTTGGTTGTTTGACTAACCAACATAAATCCTGCTACATCTTAGGAAGTCAAATCAGGATGGGTTTCTATCTCCCAGGTTTTCACTTAGCTTCTCATTTTTAGCTGAAAGTTTTTCTTACAAAAATGTGACAAAACATTGAGCACTGTTCGTATAGAGTGTGAGATTGGTACTGTAAATAAATGATCAGATCCAGAGACTTTACACATAAAACACTTCATAATGTGTCTTTTGGAAAAGCAACAGCATAGCAATGATTGCAGATAGATACCAAAGGGCACAAAAGTATCTTAGTATAGTTTTCCATTAATTACAATGGTTTAATTGTGGAATGGATAGGCAGGTCTTTACTGGTGATGAAGTTCTTTCAGGCATCTTTCTCTTACCCTGTAAAGCAGTTAGAGAAGGTGCTAGCTTTCCTTGAAAAATTCACAAATTGTGGTTTCAGTGGGATTTCAAAGGTTACACAGTATATTGCCTAAGTACGACAAGTATTCCAAATCTATAGCATCCCATCTGCCTGTATTTCCTGGGAACCTCAATACCATTTTTTTTTCCCCTAGGCTTTTTCTAAGTTATCGTGAAACTAGAGGAAATTTCATTTTTGTTTGAAACTATCATAATCAAAGTAACATTTGCTGACTTGATAGACATCCTTATGCTAAGAACGCTAGAAGCAAGATTCTGAGCAAGAATATAAAAAATATGCTGGATTACTGTAACTTTGGGCATTTTTGACTTGAACTAATGTCCAGGTCCTGACCTTTTTCATTCATTAACAAAAGAGGTGGCAGATTTCATTAGAATAGAATGATGAATTGAAAAATCTGTTGTCCTGGCTAAACACCACAAGCAGTAATCATCCGATGGCAATTTTCAAATGGAAAAATTAATTCTTCGTAAAATGAAATCAATACTTGGACAATATTTTTTTTTCTCAGACTGAGAATACTCAGATGGATAACTGTTCACCTGGTGTGAGCCCTATTGGTATCAGATACATATGGAAAAAAGCTACATGAAATTTTACCTTGAGTTTGGAAGGAATTATTGATGGTCAACTAATGATGGGCAATAGCATAAGGTTCTGAGAATAGCAGAAATATATATATATATATATACATATATATATATACACACACATACATACAAAAGAAAGCCTTTGAATTTCTAATGACCCTCAAAAATAAGTATCTAATGCAGGCACCTATGGTTGATGCCTGTAATCTTATGATTTTGAGATCTATAGGATCCTGGTTCAAAACTAGACTGGCTAAAAGGTCTGTGAGACTTTATCTTCAAAATAACAAACAAACTGGCTAGAGATTTGACTCACTAGCCAAACAAGCAAAGCTGGGCAAGAGCGAGGCCCAGAGTTCAAACCTGAGTACGGTATTTCCCCCTACAAAAACAAAAGGACTAGATTGAATTTTCTCATTAATAAGAGTGATGATTACTTGGAAGCATGGGACATAATAATGTTTAATATGGTACATCCAGAATGTATGAGCATATGGATTACTTGGGGATTATTCAAACTATCTTAACTATCTTTGACAGTTGAAATTTAGATAAACAAAAATCTAAGCAAATAAGATTGTCCTACCTTTGATAATTCTCCATTTTTTAAAGGGAGGAAGGATTCATTTTGCTCCGTTTCAGAAAGTCCTTCTATCATGGCAGATAAAGGCATGGTGAGCAGAGCTGTTTAATTCATTGTAGCTAGGAAGCAGAGCCAAGAAAGAAAGGGTCCAAGGCAAGATTTGCCCTTCAAAGATATCCCTAACCAGTTACCTACTTCCTCTAAACTGCCACACTTTGCAATAACCTATTCAAATTTCGAAACTGGTCAGTACTGGCTAATACTTGTAACCCTAGCTACTCAAGAGATTGAGGACTGGATAGATGATTCTTCTTTTAAAATAAAGACAGCTCTTTGAACCCAATGTTTATCTGAAACCTGAAAATGTGGACAGAAGTGCCATTGCTTTGGGACAAGTGCAATTTATACTAGTCCTTGATTTTGCAAATGCTGTTTTTCTAAATATTTTCAAAATTCTGTGTGCATTGTGGAGGTATAGTAATTCACTTTAAAAAGAAGAGACACTGACAGAAGGTAAGTATCAGAGCCAAAGTCAAAATTTGCTCAAATTCAGGTCTTATCCCTGTCCTCTTACGTTTTAGCTAAAGAAACCTTCCTTTTCCTCCAAATCAGGTGCTCATCTTCAGTCTGATGCTATAGTTGAAAGTACTATGAGCAAAGCCAATGCTGCAGAGCAGGAAGCAAGAGAATGTGACAACTCTGACCTCATCATTAATTATGTATCTAATAGTAAAAAGCAGGTCAATGGGAGAGCGAAAGCATTTGTCTGTGTTGTGTCATTCACTGTGATAGATGACTTTTCATAGAGACATCCTCACTTATATATAACTTCCATGGGAATTTGATTGTTAGTTTGATCTCTTCCAGGAAGATGGGATTATTTTCTTTCTAGTATTCTGACCCAGGAATTCTGTATTATCATCAAACCTGGTGACCAGGGTTAGTGGTCCTTCTTAATCATTAAAATACAATGATCTGTGGAGGACTCTGAGCATAATACCTAGGAAAATGGTGCTAGGGCAACTTCAGTTTAAGTAAACTTTCCTAACGCAGTTTGATAAGCAGTTCTATTTAATTTGCTATACTTTTCCCTTTGAATACAAATCAGTGCAAAGGTATTTCAAATTGGACTGTGCAAACAAACATTTATAAAATGTATTGCATCATATTAACTGTAACATTTGCAATTACATGTGATAAGGGATTTATACCTAGAACTTAGGAAGGATTCCTATAATGCAACAATGAAGAACAAGCAACTCAAATAAAAATGACAACAAATTGAATAAGCATTTCTCCAAAGAAGATCTACAAATAGTGAACAAGCACACACTCAAATCTCTTATCATTAAGGAAATGCAAATTAAAGCCACAATGAGATATCACCTCATGTGCATTAGGAAGGCTGTTATTTTTAAAAGTAGAAAAAAATAACATGTTGGTAAGTATATGGAATTAGAATTGACAGCCTTTCTTCTTGACTAGATTATTATGGTCCCTCAGAATTTTGTTCACAGCTAGATCCTTTCCTTCCTCTGGCAGCTGTATCCATCTTTTCTGTGTCCAGTTTTAGCAAGAATCTCCTAAGTATTCCCCCCCCCCCCGCCACCGCTACATGACTGGGTAAATTCCAATTCCAGAACTAGTCTTCATGGGATGGTTGAGCATTCTGTCTTTCCTTTACCAAGAATCAGATTGGTTTAGCCAGAGTCCTTCTTACTCATTTTTGTTTCCTCTTGGCATTTCCCTTCCCCTGATTTCCCCCCGCCCCACACCCCCATCCTGTCCCTTGGCTACAAATCCTCACTTGTCTGTGCTGTATTTGGTACAGAGTAGAGTTCTATGCAGAGATCTCTGTTGCCCTATTGCACTGGTGACTAAGTAAAGCTTGTTTACGCTATTTTAGTTACCATCTTGTGCACTGTTGGTGGGAATGTAAAAGTGATCACAGCCACTGTAGAAAACAGTTTGAAGGTTCTTAAAAAAGCTAAGCATAGTATTATTATATGGCACAGCAACTCCATAGATAAGAAAATTAAAAGAAAGGTTTCAAAGACATTATTTGTGTAAGTCTATCGACAGCAGCATGACTGACAATAGTCAAGAGTAGAAGCAACCAAGTGTTCATCTATGAAGGAATGAATAAATAAATGAATAAAATATAGTACATTCCTTTTGTGCATCCTTGAAGAGAAATGAAAATCTTGACATATGCTATAACCTGAATGAAAATTCAGGATATTATGTTAAGTGAAAGACACCAGACATGGAAAATCATGTCATTTCACTTAAATGGTGCACTTAAAGTAGTCTAATTCATTGGGAAAGAAAGAAGGAAGGTGGTAACTAGGGTCAGGGAGCCAGGGATGAGAGCTATTTTCAGTAAATATGGTTTTAGTTTTTTGCAAGATGAAAAGCCCCTGGAGCTTGATTGCACTGCAGTGCAAGTGTTTGTAACCCCAAAGGGCTGTACATCTAAAAATGATTAGGATGGAAAGTTGTGTATGTATTTTAACACGAGTAAATGGAAAAAAGAAAAAAGAAGTCACCATTTTTTTTTGTGTTTTTAATTTCATTTTAATTCCTACGTTTACTGCAGTGAACTTCTTTCCCTATAAGACTTTGCTGGGGAGAAAGGAGAGCCTTGTTTATCTATGACAAAGCTGGATCAGGGCCCTGCAAGCCTCATTCTTCACCACATAAATGGTGAATGTCTCTTCTCAGCAACTTGGCAACCAGTAAAGTTATTTGAGGATTTTTATTTTATTTTTAGTTAGTAGGGTTTGAACTCGAGGCCTCTTCCTATCTATTCAGTGCTCTACCACTTGCGCCACACTGCCAGCCCTATTTGATCAACTTTTAATCAGACTTCAGTCATAGACCCGTGGACCTGGATTTTTCTTCCTTGAACATTATGAGCATTGGAACATGACACAGGCCTTGAATGAGTCCTCCTTCGAACAGACTTTCCCCAGAGAAAGACATTCTCCCGTCAGCCTCCCAGTCATGCTAAGTGCTCACTACCTCACTTCCAGCTCTTGAAGAGAAAAATCTCTCTGCTTGACCTTCTAGAAACTTATAGATACCATTACTAGAGGGATTTCCCTATTGAAATAGGCAGTTGAATAAAATATCTCCTTACCTAAGTCCAGATTTGTTTTTATTTGACACTCAGAACGTATGAGAATAACGTTTGCCCCATATAACATATGGAATACTGTGAAAATATAAGTAATGTATGAATTGTTTATATACAGTAGGTAACACATATAATTGGAATATGTGAATCTATTTGAGTGGTGCATATATATACATATTTAAGTGTATTAGCTAAACTCCATTATATTGTTTCATTGAGTATTCTAATTTTTCTTTAAAATATTTTATTTGGAAAACTGTTATTCTGTTTCATAGGCTATCCAGTCATATTTTTGAATTGGAAATTTAGTTAAGAAACATTAAATTTAAGACTCAAGGACATGTACAGGAGAAAAAATTTCAGGGTTGGCTGTTTTGTTTCCCATAGATTTTATATTACTTCACCCCGAAGTTGTCGTTTCTGTCTTGACTCTGAAGTTATGAATTCTGAGTCGAAAGAGATGTCCTTTGTAGAAAAATGGAGAGTAAAATGTAAACAATGTGATATTAAAGGTGTTCTCATTTTAGACTCATAGGGTTTTATATTTTTAACCTTTAAAAGTAATTAACTAATTAATTTTTGAGACAGAATCTTGCTACATAGCCCAATCTGTCCTCAAAATGATGGTCTTCCTACCTCAGCTTTCCAAGTCCTGGAATGACAGGCGGAACCATCATCCCCAGGTTTATAGTATTTTTACATTATTTCCTTTGATTTTGACATTTCAGTTGGGAGCGAGTCTTCTGTCTGGATGCCTCACAGGGAAATGATGAGAGCTGCGTAACCATAGTAATTAACAAAGCTAACATATTGACCCAGAGAACAGCCACCCAACATAGCTTCGGGATCAGCAACCCATTTTCAAGGTCACCTCGGGATATTTTTGTATTAGTTACTGACCCGTCTGTAACTGGGTCAGGACTGGCCTCCAGTACTCCTGAGCCCCACATTCAGCTTCCCCTCCAAGGCTCTCCTGGGTGTTGTGGGTGAGGTTTGAGATGGGTCCAGTTATGGTCAGCCTCCTTTGGGACTGGTTTTTAGATCCCCACCCTTAGACACCAGCTACTTGGTGTGGCGGAAATGTTTTGCCTTCTAGCGGTGCTGCTGTAAAAGCATAACCTTGAGCCAGACAGAATGGGTGTACAGGAATAAACGATCAAGGTTCTTAGCTTTGACAAAAGGAAAAAAAAATCCTTTAGTAGTAATTGAATGAGGAAACTTTCGTGGAGGATCGTGTGCTTTGCTGGCATTAAAGTTTGATGTCTAGAAAAGCAGTGTGTGTTTAATAAGGGTATTGCATTTTTATCGTAATGCCCCTATGTTTACTCGTTTTTGGAGCCCAGTGTGACAAATCATGTGGAGCGTGGGATGGGTGGACATCGGCCTCCCCTGCGCAGTGATTTGTTCTTCTTGTCTCCATGTCCCCTCTCTCCTAGAATACACCTGCTTAGCCATCACCATTCCCACGCACTGTGCCTTTGGTGTTTTGGTTTATTGGTGATATTCTAGTGCCCTTAGGGTCTCTTGTGAGATATGTGTGAATCTCTGGGTTGTGAGGCTTCCTTCCTCTTCCTTCCTAGGTCCTAAATCGCTGAAACTTATTTTAATGTGTTGAACCGATTCTATTCAGGAAGAGTTGGTGGTGTTTGAGGTGTAATTCAGTTGGTAAAGCGCTAGCCAATGAGCAAAAGTATTACTATCAAGTTCAAGTCCTGGTCTCAGACAAAAAAACAAAAACAACCAGAAAAAAGGAAAGAAAAGAAAATTAGGACAAGGAAAAATTAGCATCTGTCCCATATCATCTTAAAGGTGATAAAGCAAGGATCTAGAGCCCTGGTCACAATCCTAGGCCCACGTGATTGCACTGCTTCAGATTTGAGCCAGATAAAAGCTGGGCACCTAGCCATCTTTTCCCTTTCCATTTATCACATGAGACAGAGGGAGAGATTGAGCTTCAGACTCAAAATCTTTCAGGATTTTCTTACAGTTCCAGCCTCTCAAACTGTAGTAGGCTCATGTTTTTAGATAAATAGTACGTACATGCAAATAGCAGGGCTCTGAGATTTTGTACTCCAACTGGATCATCCTATTATTTTTCTAACAAACATCTTCATTGATTCCAGTTTCTTCACTTGAAACAAACTATGTTGGTTGTGTGTCATCACTTTAGCAGCTCCATGATGTCAGGCCCAAAGAAAACACTGGGAGAAACACTTTGGTAACCAGATTATAAGAAATTAGCTCTCAATATTCTGAAGAGCTATCACAAATGTAAGCATCACAAACTACAGTGGAGTAGGACTGCTTTTCAGAGGAGCCCTCACATTGCAATAATTATGTGTAAAAACTGTGGTTTCCTTTTAAAAATAAAATTTGCATGATCAAAAACAAAGCTGGAAGAAAATATGGCTTTAGGAAATCAGACAGTCCCAAAGGGCTGTGTGGCTACCATTTATTAGTCCTGGGGACTTATAAGTGAGGGAGTTGGGGTGGGCGGCAATCTGACCCTCTTGTGATTTGGGTTGCACTTCCATGGAATAACACATGGATGTTCTTTTAGCATTTTTGTCTGAAAATAACATTCATGAAATTAGATTCAAAAATTAAAGGTTTAATTAGCAAAACTCTCCCCTTCACCCTATATATGCTTATGGCCTGAAAAATCAGTAGTAAGTAGACACTCCTATATCAAAACAACTGTAGCCTGTGAACTCTGATAGAACTACAGGAGAAAACTCTAAGAAATGTCTTCCTTAGGTAATGGTTATCTTAAATAAGCAGACAGAGTTCAGATGTCTTATTGCAGGCCATCTCTGGGGCTTGTGAAATCTGTTTGTTCACTTCTCTGGGAGATCCTTTCTGTTCTTGTATCTATCTCAGTGTGTTGTGATAAATAATGCAGTGCCTTCCCAACAGTTGCCTTAGCCATACGAGGGGTACATTTTAAAAAGAGAACAAGCAGACAGAAATGGAAATTAACCCCAGGCCTGCCAGCCTCCGTCAGGAATAATGGCGTCACCTAATTCTAGGGTTAAATGAGAAGTAGGTGCCTTTTTACTGAGTTGGGCTCTTTGTCCTTGCTTTAGTGTGTCATTGTAGCAACTGTCATGTAAGGTTAATGACAGCCCCTCATTACCCTTGTCAAATATGTAATAATGTGGCCCAACAACGGGTCTGAATGGCTTCTGCTTGTCAGACCCCTATGTTTTGCCTAGCAGATGGTCACTGTGTTTGGAGAGGCCCTTGCTCAGATCCATCACACTGATATCCTGAACACGTGTGTGCGGAAAGCGTTTTCCCCTGATGGGACGGTGTGTGGCTAGAATACTAATTGAGTATCGCAAGACAACTGTAGACTTGCCCCCTCCCTCCCCGCCCCAAATCCCTGTGCCTTTTCTGTTAGGCTTTAAGGGGAAAGAGAGCAGATAGGCCCTTTCTTGTCTCTCTCCTATTATTTCCGGTGATACATAACACTTTTCAGCTTTGATATGCACTGGTTTTCAAACCCTTTATTTGGATCACTTAAGATGCAGCACCCATGAAATTTAGACGCCTTCTATTCTTGGAGATGTGGGAACAAAGAGGGAAGAAGCTTCACTGAGGCAAGTGGCAGGGGGGGCAGGGTTGACTGGAGAAGAGCTTCCGTCTAGGTGGCAGAACACTAGAATCCCAGCCGTGACCTTGAGCAAAGTCACTTCCTTTGGACTCAGTAAACACTCAATCCCCAGGGAAGGTTGCCTGGCTGCAGGAGGTATGAGAGAGATTCAGGGACAAGGAGGAGTCTCAGTCCAGCCCCAGTGATTCCTCAGTTGTTTTCTTTCCTCCTCCTGTCTGGTTTTATTATACTAGGTCAATTCTTCTCTCAAAAAGTCATAGTACTTCCTAGTTGCTTCTGCTATCAACTTAAACTGTAAGTGACATCTGCACAGGATAAGCTATTCTTTCCCCCTTACTAATCTATTCTAATAGTTTCAGTCCACATATCCTCTTCAAGCACAAATTGATCTACTTCTATACTCACATTTTCTTGCCTTTACATGTTTGCCTATACCTAAGTTGTCAAACATACTCTTGAATGTTCTCGCTAATCAATCTCTGTTCTTGGAAAACATTTCCCTATGACCTTGCTGCATGTATTTTATTTTATTGTTTTGCTAGCCCAACATAGCTCTGATAAACTACGTGTCTTCAAACATTCCCAATTAAACAGGAACAGCTTTCCATATTAATGCATATAAAACAATAAAACTCTTGAACTTTCAGATCATTTCTTGAAAGCTCTTCATTTTGAGAATGAGAAAGTCTTTGTTGCTTCAGACCAAGTTCAAAGACTTGGTAGAAGATCAGCTCATCTGTCTTTTGATTTAGTTCCGGCCCTCCCCCACTACAGCAGATGGCCCTTCTCTATTCCTCCATGTAAGAGCTTGCTATTTGCTTGATAAATCCTTTGTGTTCATGTCCTTTCAACAGAGATTGTAAACTCCTTGAAGGAACATGCAGCAGTGTTTTCTTTATAGGCTGGAACAGAACCAAATGCATGTGGGCACCCGGAACAGTCATCCATGGCTGTGCAATTCAGTGTTGATGACAATTCCTGTAATCTACTTCACATGTAACTATTTGTGAAGCTATCTGTGGGCATTCCCGTCTTGGTATTAAAGTAACAAGCAACATGCTCTTATGCATCTCTGTGTATGTCTTGGTGTGTGTGTGCATGCACAACAGTATTGGAGCTTGAACTCAGGGCCTCTCTGTCTTCCTTCCTTCCTTCCTTCCTCCCTTCCTTCCTTCCTTCCTTCCTTCCTTCCTTCCTTCCTTCCTTCCTTCCTTCCTTCCTCCCTTCCTTCCTTCCTTCTTCCCTCCCTCCTTCCCTCCCTCCCTCCCTTCACTCTCTCTCTCTCTGTTTTTCTTTTCTTTGCTCAAGGTCTGTGCTTTACCACTTGAGCCATGCCTTTAATCCAGCTTTGTGCTGGTTAGTTGGAGATAAGCATCTCTCTGATTTATCTGTTCACCTGGTTCTGAGTCTTGATTCTTAGATCTCAGCCTCCAGAGTAGCTAGGATTATTATAGCACGAGCCATTCGTGCTTGGCTTGGTTTTGGTTTGTTCATCTTCCCTGTGACCCATCCTTGTAATCAGTGAATGACTAGGTTCTAATGTCCTGGGCCTCATTGTGGTAGAGAAAATCTAGGTGCACATATAGCTGCAGATGATCTGAGGAGTGATAATGAAGGAAACAGAGGGAAATTTGTTCAGCTTTTCCAGGAAGGGAAAGGAAATATATCCTTTGATATTCTAATCTACTCTCCCATGAGAAAGATGGTATTTCAAGTGATTTTAGATGGGCCATTTGCTAAGTTTTAAAAAATAACGATTGTGGGAGTTTTAGTGTTGAGTAACTTTGCTTCCTAAATCAGATGTCCATGATCATAAAATTCTTCTCTTTATTCCAAGTTCAGATAATGAAGCTATCTAAGCCACAGGACAGGAACTATATTCTATAATTCACTTTGCAATCACATTTTGCCTCAGCACTTATTACCCTAAAATGCAGAAAGCATTAAGGCAAAATTCACCATCTGTTAGCATAGGTAAAGATAGGTAAAGCTTGCCATTCAAAATAATGTCTTCCTGTCCATATATAAACTTATCTGACCCAATATTTTCTCACTTATTATCTTTAAATGGCCTAACTTCAGAAATTTTGGCTCTATGCTCTGTAAACTTCCCTGTAGTCCAAAACTTCTTGAGCGCTGTCTCTGCTTCCTGAATTCTGAACTGGAACTTAGATATACTCTCATGAGTGTATCATGTTCTTCTTAGGATACCATTGTTCATTTTCTCATCTCACAGGAATGTCTTGCTGAGCTTTGGAGGGTCTCAGAATTCCACTCACAAATTAACGTTTTTTGTAATAAGGTACATGTTCAACCTTGGAAGGAAATCTGACTCCATCCGAATCGTTTTTAACTTTATGACATCAGGTAAGACCACATGTCTCTTCTCTTTGTGTTGTCTGATCATCTCTTGGTGATCAATCCCTAAATTGGACCTTACAACACCACCACTTCAGAACATGGCTTTCCTACAAGTTGAGTTCTTAGGCGCTTGGTTGCTTCACCTTGCTGGCTGGTCTCTGTGTCTCGTCTCAACCATCTTCCTCTTCATCACATCACGGATCTTGCCATGAGGTCCCATCTTACTTTTGAAATAACAAAGCAAAATGGTGAGTTTCCTTTCATCACCTTACTCCAACTTCACCTGGTGAAATGTACCCTGGCAGGAGGAAACCACAGGTGCCTCCTTTCATTTCCATTTGGCTCTGCAGTTCCACTTGCCTCTTTCTCAGCAAAGATTCGATGGTAAATTACTATAACCACCCCATTGTAAATGCTCTCAATTGTTTTGCCCTATTTTCAACCACCATATTGTCCACCTACAATATTCCTTGGCAAGACTCCAAACGAGGGTAAATCCAACCATCTGTCTCTCGTGTGGCTACATTTGAGTAGTTGATTGTCGCTAGTGACAATTATAAAATGGCCAGACAATTTTGATTGTATCAATATTATTTAAATAAGTATTTCACATAACTCAGAAATCTTACTGTAGGCTGACCTACACTAAGACCAGCCTAGTAGGCTGGATCCCAAAACTCACCCATATATTTCTTCCGTTCTCTGTATCTTCTTCCCCTGGACAGTTCTTACTCATTCTTTGCACTGTCTAGACACCACCCATTTATTATTCACAATGCAAACAGAGAGTTTTTTAAACGTAGAAAGTATTATTTTATCCTCTTCTGATGCCACTAAAATGACATTCCGACGTTCTCTCCACCCCTGAGTTCCTCAGCCTCTATTTTAGGTCATCAGTATCTGTTTCATTCTTGCTGACTTCCCACTCCTGGTTTCAGGTTCAGTGATACTTCCTGGAAAGAGCGTTCCCCTAATCTTCCATTTCAAATAGTTTCATCCTCAGCTTCTTTTCACATTACACATCTCATTCTTCATAGCATAATTACAACTTTAATATCAACTTATAAATGGAATCTTTGTTTAGCTTTTCCACATTCCTTTCTTTTTTCCTTTATCTTTCTTTTTGCTTTCCTTTTTCCTTCCTTCCTTCCTTCCTTCCTTCCTTCCTTCCTTCCTTCCTTCCTTCCTTCCTTCCTTCCTTCCTTCCTTCCTTCCTTCCTTCCTTCCTTTTCCTTGTGCCAGTACTGGGGCTTGGACACAGAGCCTGAATAGAGTCTCTTAGCTATTTTATTGAAGGATGATGCCCTACCATTTTGACCACAGCTATACTTCTGGCTTTTTGGTGGTCCTAATTGGAGATAAGAGTCTCAGGAACCTCCCTACTTATGCTGGCTTGACCTCAGACCTCAGCCTCCTGAGTAGTTAGAATTACAAATGTGAGCCACTATCAGCACCTAGATGCCTTTTTCTTTTTTTGGTGCTGGCACTGCGGCTTTAATTTAGGGCTCTGTATTCTTGCTTGGCTTTTTACTCAAGATTGGTACTCTGCAACTTGAGGCACATTTCTACTTTTAGGTTTTTACTGGTTAATAGGGGACAAAATCTCCTTTATTATTTATGTGCCTGGGCTGGCTTTGAAATGTGTTTCTCAGATCCCAGGCTTCTGAGTAGCTAGGATTACAGGCTTGAGCCACTGGCATACAGATAGTTTCTGTTTTCCACTGAGCATCATCAAAGGAAAACCTTTTTGATTTGATTTGTCATTATCTACTCAACATTTTCTAGTTATTGTTATGTAAAAGGAGTTGAGTTTACTATCTGTTGTCTGGATGAAATACACTGTGAATCAATTATTGTTCAAATTAGGGTTAGTTTAGGAAAACTGAAATGATTTTCACTGCAGAATTGCTGGTTGAATACAAGCTAGGAAGTTAATAAGAATACAAAGAAGCAAGATTCTGAATGAGGGAGCATCCAAAAAAAACAAGAATCACTGAAAACCCCAGTGTTAGGAGTAGGGTCTATTCATTCTGTTAAAATAGGAGTGTCAAATAAGGGTGGGGGGAAAAATAAGACACTCTTGAATACATCCACTTTCTAATCCCTGAAACTAGCTATGTTGTAAAAGAAGATGGAGTTGGCAGATAAAGAAATTTGCTAATCAGCTGATAAATGATTGGCATTTGAGACTTTGCAGATGCATCTAGTGTCATCACAAAGAGCATAGATATGGGAGAAAAAGTCAGTGTCAGGATGTTTTGTTGAGAGAAATACTTTACCTAGTTACTGCTTCTGAAGATGGAGAAGGAGGCCATGAGCCAAGGACAGGTTGGAAAGGCAAGGAAGCAGAATCCCTCATAGAATTTGCAAAATGGAACTCTGCCCTCTTGACATTATGATTTTATTCTACTGAGACTCACTTAAGCTTTCCTACCTTTAACACAAACGGGATGATGTACTCATGTTGTTTTAAACCACTGAGTAAGTGGTATTGAAATTTGGAGAGTAGGAAATGCTATAATACCTGCTTTACAGATTAGGATCTTAGAAGATGGAGTCTGCGAATCAGAGAAGGATGGTTGACAACAGGATGCCTTTCATTTCCTTTCTATTTCACATAAGAAAATTTGCCCAGATCCAAAAAATTTAAGGAAATCTCTTCGATCTTAATTTATTACAAGATTAACAAATTTGTGGTAACACGAAGCTAAGGTAGATATGAAGCTCTGGATACAAATGGGAGGACAATTGAGAAGAGACAGTTGCAAAGGACCATGTGACAATATAAAAATGTGGATGGACGCAGTCATTTTTGTTCAATGGGAAGACCACCTCCTCAGTAGGAGGTACACTACACTGAGAGGCGAGAACAGAGGGAAGGCTGTAGAAGCTTCTAGAGTAAACCATCGGAGTGAGTGGCCCAGAGAGCCTGAAGGTAAGGCCTACAAGCGTTTTTATCATCACATATTTTAATTCAGCTCATATATTTCCATCAATTTTTGGCTGTATTCCTCAATCTAGACTATGAATTCCTGAAGACTGTGACTTTTAAGATAGAAAGGCAAAATCAGAGTTCAGCAAACTAAAACCTCAGGAAGCAGGCACGTGAAAGGGATTGGTGAGGTCACAGGGAGAGGGATGGAGAAGTGCAGAGGAGTAGAAGGGGAGAATGCAGTCACGAATTTAAGGTATAACCTACAAAATCAAGAAGAATGAGGGAGCAGAGTTGGGTAGGGGAGGGATGGGGTGAGACTATTGAAAGGGGTGACATTAAGATATAATGAATTCATAAACTGCTTTGTCCAACTCTGTTGTATGATAACAAAGATAATTCAAAAAGTCACAGCAGAGGGCTGGGGATATAGCCTAGTGGCAAGAGTGCCTGCCTCGGATACACGAGGCCCTAGGTTCGATTCCCCAGCACCACATATACAGAAAACGGCCAGAAGCGGCACTGTGGCTCAAGTGGCAGAGTGCTAGCCTTGAGCGGGAAGAAGCCAGGGACAGTGCTCAGGCCCTGAGTCCAAGGCCCAGGACTGGCCAAAAAAAAAAAAAAAAAAAGTCACAGCAGAGGATCACAAGAGCCCAATAGCTCTACCCTTATGAACACATAAGATAATGCTAAGTGAAATGGACTCCATGTTATGGAAAAGATTGCTATATCACAGTTGTAAATATTTTCAACGTGCCATATGTAACTGTAGCCTCTATTATTGATGATATTCCTGTATCACCCTCCTGTGGTTGTACCTACACTATCTCTGTATCTTATCTGAGTATATTGGAAATGGTATATACTGGTATTAGAACCAGGAAATTGGAAGGAAATACCAAAATCAAGAGACACACGGTAAAAAAGACAAACAACTACAAAAGCAATACTTAGGAACTGTTTGGTGAAAATGAACTGAACAACTCATGGTGGGGAGGGGGAAGGGAAAGAAGGAGGGGGGGAGGGGGGAAATGGGGGAGGAGGTAACAAACAGTACAAGAAATGTACCCAGGGGCTGGGGATATAGCCTAGTGGCAAGAGTGCCTGTCTCGGATACACGAGGCCCTAGGTTCGATTCCCCAGCACCACATATACAGAAAACGGCCAGAAGTGGCACTGTGGCTCAAGTGGCAGAGTGCTAGCCTTGAGCGGGAAGAAGCCAGGGACAGTGCTCAGGCCCTGAGTCCAAGGCCCAGGACTGGCCAAAAAAAAAAAAAAAAAGAAATGTACCCAATGCCTAATGTATGAAACTGTAACCTCTCTGTAATTCAGTTTGAATATATATATATATATATATATATATATATATATATATATGGAAATGTACTCATTACCCGACTTATGTAATGGTACTCCCTCTGTATATAAGTTTTGCAATAAATTTTTTTAAAAAGTAAAAAAAAAAATTTAAAAAGGAAGACAAAAACACTAGTATGTGTTTCTGAATTACTAATATTAACTCCTCTATAAAATATTTGTCAATCTTGTCCTAAAATCATTGGAGATAGGTCCTTACTTTTTTGGATCTGTGCAAATTTCTTAGGGAAAATAGAAGAGCATTGAAGGGTATCCTACAGTCAATCATCATTCCTTGACTCGCAGACTTCATGTTTTAAGATCAGTGTTCCTAATCGGTAAAGCAGTTATTATAGTGTTTCCTACTCTCTGAATTTCAAAATGGGAAGATAAACTCCAAAAGAACATTGATTATTGAGAGAGTCAGTCCTGATTCTGAAAGCCACACTTCAAAGTAGAATCCTCAGAACATCGATCAAACCCCATCTGCCTATCTAACTAGGGCTTCACTGAAATCATCAGCACCCTAATTTTCGTCTGCTTTTGGAACAAGTGTGACAGCGAATTATAAAAAGCTGTGTAGTGGTTTAGTTTGTTGCTGCTTTGTTTTTCACTTTTCTAGACATACTTTAAAAAAAAATCAGCTCTTCAATGAGCCAGTTCAGCAGTCTGTTTCTTGCCCACCATCCTGCCCCACTCTCTCTGTGTTCCTCTGGGAAGCAATCCTGGGAAATAGATTGCAGGAAATCACAAGCCAATTGTAGAGATTTTTTTTGTGGGGGGGGGGGGAGTAGAAATGGACAGGGAAAACAAAAGATAAACTATAAAATTCAATAGTGGAGCCAGTTACTCCCTTGAAACTCAGTATAGGAAGCTGTCCTTCCTCCTTGGAGACGGAGGCATTTGAAATTAATTGCCTTCCATTTGATACAGATGTTCTACTCAACATAAGAGGAATAAAACACTCCAGTGCAGCCAAAAGACCTGTATAAGACCTCTGGATACTGGAGAAATCATACAGTGTCAGCGAGAGCCCATGACTGAGTGTATTCCTGCATGTCATTCCTAGGTGGTTTATCTGTGCCTTGTGAGAGACTGGCGTGGTTCTGGTATGTGCAGTGTGCAAAGCAATGAACATCCACTCCTGCTTGCAGGTGTTAGGAATTCCAGTCAGCTTGAAGTGCAGTGTTTCCTTTTAGTAGGTTTTCTCTAGGAACAAGTAGATCCCTAGTCCTCTATGACCAGAGCAGTCTTAGCTTTTAAAATGCAAAGCTGTATATGGGTCATAAAATCAATCATTCTAACACTCCCAGAAAATAATATCTCAATGTCTTCTTATGGATGTCTGTGTTATTCTTGAAGGTTTGTACTTGACTTCTATCTATTCTTATTTTCCTTCCTCCTTTATCCTATGTCAGAAACCACAAGTCTCCATTCTTTTGTTTTGTTTTAGGGACAAGGTACTTGCTTACGTTTCGCAGCCATGACTTTATCTTTTCCTTCGCCTGCCATTTTCTCCACTTGAGAACATATGCATTCCTCAAGGCAAGTTTCTGTAGTGCCAGAAACATGTTTTAATGCTCCAAACTCCCTGATGTATTCAGATTAAATTGCTACTGTCCCTGAGCCCCTACCTTTCCTCATTTACATGATTATTTTTAGAACGAATTCCACAATTCTGACTTGAGTAATTTGTGTTTGTGAGTATCTTGTCTACAGCAGTCTTTGAGTCCCTTGGGAATTTGGGTCCTCTCAACTGCGTTTTTGCAAGCCTTATGAAGACCAATATGATGAACAACAAGGTTTGAGGCAGGAAAATGTATTTAGATATATTCCCAGGTGCACCAGACTGAACCTCACCTCTTTTCCAAGCATTTATCTCTGGGAGGACTTATCAAGGGAAGCCTCAGATAGTGTGTCTTGGGAGGCATTAATATAAAGAAGACCCCTAAGTGGAGTTCAAGGCATGGCTTGTAGGGAGCCAGCAAATAAGGCATTGCTGTTACCTAGATTTCACAGTCATTCAAATGCTACTTAAAAGAAATAATTGAGTGCATATTCAATACCCAGGGTACCAAAATCAAATACAGTGACAACAGGGGCTAAACCATAGGAAAGAAAAATGCAAGAAAAAAAGAAACAATTTCACACAGTATCTGAATCAGGGAAGGGAAGGGGAACATCAAAATGGTGAGACAGAGGATAAAAGGCGACCAATGCAACAGCAATATTTATAAGACAATATGTTGTAAACCAACTGTACAACTTGGGGGGTGGGGATTGGGGAGGAGGGAAGATGGGAAAAATAAGGGAGGAGGTAACAGGTTTGACAAGAAATGTATTCACTACCTTATGTATGTCACTGGAACCTGTCTGTACATCACCTTGACAATAAAATTAAATTTAAAAAAGGAATTGAAAAAAAAAGAAATAGGTGAAAGTCAATACATGCAAGGGAGAGAGCAGTATTTTTCACAAACAGAAACTAAAAGACACTGTGTTAGGTATTCTTCTCCACTGAAGGTCTCTCAGTTTTTGAATTCGCAAATTGATGTCAAGTAAGTTTCTGGTCTCACATTGGAGGCATTTGTTTTTATCCATTACAATCTGGAGAGCAGGAAACATTATGTCAAAGTCATGTGCGTGTGTTCATTTTTGTCCTCCTCTGAAGGAGAGAGGCACTTACCAATTTGGGTACGAGGGTTCAAAAGAGTAAGATAATAACAAGCAATAATTGCATAGCAATTTTCAGCCTACAAGCCCTTCAATCTACTATTGCATTTAACCCTCAAGACAATCTTATGAGGCTGGTGTTTTTACCCCTTCTTTGCAGAGGAAGAAACTCTGGCTAATGATGTTTAAGTGACTTGTCTAAGGTTATATAAAAGCATTAAGATGAACAGAATGCTATTTATTCAGAGTAACATAGAGTGAACTAAACCCCCAGTATGATTATACTGGAATTTTCTCTATAATAATACACAACCCATATTGACTGCTGACAATATAGAGACCTTGCAAGCGCTTTCTAAGCATTAACTCATTTCATCTTCAAACCACTGCAAGAGATAGGGATAATATTATTCCTCTCATTTCACAGAAGCAAAGACTGAGTTCTAGAGAGGCCAAGTCTCTTTCATGTAAGTAATGAATGGCAGAGTGAACGTTGAGATTGAGGCAGTCTGTTCCTAAGGACATTCTAACAAAGGCCATTGTACCACTATAGTAGACTGCCACTTAGGGAACCAAGTGCTGATGCAAGGTACTATAGTGAGTATACTTTCATCCTCTAATAGGTGCTTAGTTTTCTTTTCTTTAATAAAGGTTTCAAACTCAACGAAAATTATTCTAAAACCAATTAGTTTTAGCACTTCAAACCCTTCACTGACCTTAATGTGTGACACGAGCACTATTATCTCTCGGATTTCATCTCTCCCTCGCCTTTCTTCTCATCATTATGGCCCACAGCACCGCGGAGGGTTTTAGGATAATATGTGTTGAATGAATGGGAATATCTCCTTCCATGTCCAGCTATCAGTTCCAGCTAGGACCATAATCCATAGATCAGTTGGAGAATCAAATCATACATGTACTGCAAGCTTCATGTCTGTACTCAAGCTGACTTGTGGGTTTCTTCTTTTTTCTTGACAGGTGCTTTTATTTGTCTTTTGGATCTCAACTTAGATATCATTTGCTTCAAAAGGGTTTCCTGTCTTTTCCCTTCTCACTAAGTCTGAAATAGAAATACACAGCCTCTAGGTTTTCCTTTTGTTCAATATTCACAATATTTTATATCAACTGAATTTACTTATAGGTAGCTCTTGAATGAACACGTGCCCAAATGTGTACACACGCACACTTAGATAGACTATGGTTTCTATAGAACCAGGAATGTTATTTTTCATTTATGTTATTTCTTCAGAGATTAGAAGTGAAGCTCCTTTCTTCTCCACTTGTCCTTTTTATTTCTTTTTTCTTTTTTTGGTATCTCAATAGATTTCAATCTTTATTTGTCTTGAAGCTGGATATGCCTCCTGATGCTATTGTAGACATCAGAGATTGAAAGTGGTCACATATACCAGTAAAAGATAATATAGACTGATTAAGATTCCCAGGTGATTCCCTCTATTCTTGTTTCTAAGTGCATTTACTTTGGGGTAGAAGTATGGGCAAGAGTAAGGGTGGAGAGGAAGAAGTTACATTCTATCCATCAGGATAAAGTTGTGATATATTTAACAGAAAGTTTATTTTGACTATAGTTTTGATCACTACTTTAACCAGATTAATATCTTAATGCTGATTTACTTTGCTTCATATTATTTTGGGTCTCAGACTTTTAAGCTCTGAATTTGAAAACATACATGAATGGATAACATTGTTTTCTCCCAAGCTGTTGACATTTTGTTCCAGCTCACTTTCATCATACACTGTCTGGATTTTTGCTAACGCAGTTCACTCATTTCTTTTTTAAATGAAAGCCAAACTGAGAGACTGGAAAAATGTGACTTTTGGTGGCTGTTTAAAAACATTGCCACTATGGGTTCTATATGTTGAGTTGAAAAAATATTTAATTTCATAGAAATGTAATTTTTAACATTAAGTAATTAAAAAACTGTAGAGTTTTTAAAAATTTTTTATTGTCAAATTGATGTACAGAGCGGTTACAGTTTCATATATTAGGCATTGGATACATTTCTCATACTGTTTGTTACCTCCTCCCTCATTCTCCCTCCCCCTTTCCCTTTCCCTCCCCCCCCATGAGTTGTTCAGTTGATTTACACTAAACAGTTTTGCAAGTATTGCTTTTGTAATTGTTTGTCTTTTTTTACCCTGTGTCTCTCAATTTTGGTATTCCCTTTCAGTTTCCTAGTTCTAATACCTGTATACACAGTTTCCAATGTACTCAGATAAGATACAGAGATAGTGTAGGTACAACCACAGGAAGGGGATACAAGAGGATCATCAATAATAGAAGCTACGGTTTCACGTGGCACGTTGAAAGTAATTGCAACAGTGATATAACAGTCGTTTCCATAACATGGAGTTCATTTCACTCAGCATCATCTTTTGTGTTCAAAAGGGTATAGCTATTGGGCTCTTGTGATCCTCTGCTGTGACTTGCCTAAACCTGTGCTAATTATTCCCAATAAGGGAGACCGTAGAGTCCATGTTTATTTAGGTCTGGCTCACTTCACTTAGTATAATTTTTTTCAAGTCCTTCTATTTCCTTACAAATGGGGCAATGTCATTCTTTCTGATAGAGGCATAAAATTCCATTGTGTATATAGTTCTAAGTTATAAGATTCATTGTGCTTAGGTCATGACATTTATTTCATATGCCACATATTTCATAATTTTCTAAGCATACAGTTTTTCAGACTCAGTCCTACTCATGGGACTCTAATGAAGCTTTATTTGTGAAGAAGCAAGCTGTTCACTCCAAAGACCAAAGCCAAATCCGAAGCTAAGAAAGGAAAGGAGAAGGTCTGAGACCTGGCCCTGATGCTTCTCCTTCCTGGAGTCGGGCCTGTGCCCTTCCCTTCCACAGGGCAGGCCCCAAACACAACCAATCTGAGTGTTTTTGTCTGCTTGTTAGCTATATAATCGTGTCTTTTGTTCTGCCCTCTCACTCTCAATTCTTTCTTTAATTTTTTTTATTGTTTTTGTAAAGGTGATGTACAGTGGGGCTATGGTTATATAAGTCAGGTGATAAAGTACATTTCTTCTTGAACAGGGTCACCTCCTCCCTCTCTTTCTCCTAGGTTTTCCCTCCCGACTCCCTCTTCTCAAGTTGTATAGTTCATTTTCAAGATAGTGTCCAGTGAGTATCACTGCGACATTTGTTCACCCTTTCTCCCCCTATTTCTGTGTTCCCCCTTACCCTCCCCACAACAGATCAACTTACACACAGGACAAACGGTACAGAAAGCAAATGCAGGGACAAAGGAGATTTATAAAAAGAAAAAACAAAAAGCAAAATAACAAAAACTTTCTTGTTTCCATTTCTTGGTGTCCATTTCAATAAACATCATTTTATATGACTATACACACGCATGATAGCTATGGAGCCTTTGTCCCACTCTCACTTCTAACTCAACAGCCCATTAGTGGGAAGGGACAAAGACAAGGACTTTTGGAAATCTCAAAACTTGTCCCAAAGTGTTCTCATTCTCAGGCCCTCCTTTTATTCTTCTACATCATGATATCTGTTTCTAAGTAATAAATAAAATGAACCAACTGTCTCCAATCCCAAATTATTGTCTTATAAGAAAACCTTGCCATACTAGATTTTTACAGATTTGTTTGTTTAAAGATAATTTTATAGCACAGTGCAGGACTCAAATGGATGACTCAAAAGTGCGGTACTCAACTTTTAAGTAGGCTCTTATTATCCGATTTAAATTCTATTTAAATTCTATTCTGTTTGATTGAGAGAGTGACAAATTCTTTTTAAATTTTAAGGGGTTTTACCATAAGAAGCTGAGACTGGTAACTGCCCTTTAATATTATGTTTTTTTTCATATTTATCAGCAAAAACTGGTAGTTATTGTCTATTTTAGTAAGACTAAGTTTCTAAGGCTATTTGATGGATGTGATCAAATGACTATGTTTTTGCTAGAGAGATGTTAGCAGAAATGTTACATGTGACTTCCATAAACTCCTTGGAAATAAAAGCTAGTTATCAAAAAACAACACAAATCAGCTAAAATTGAAAAGAAAACCCTTTCTTCCTTATTCCTACTTAGAATATGAGCAGACAGGCTAGATTTTGAGCAGCTCTTTCCAATTGTTTGGTGAAGATATAGGCTGAAAAAATATGTAGACAGTGAACAACATTGGACTTGTTTTGTCTGAGAAAACAATAGATATTTATCTAATTGAAGCCCAATTAGGGTGTATTTTTTGTCTTTATACTATTTAAGCCTAATCTTATTTTTCAATTTTCAGAGTAATTCTTTATTTTTTGTATGTGTTTTTTTTTCTAATATCATCTAATACAATGAGTTATGCTGGATTTAATACAGCATTCATAGATTGCTGTTCAAAGTTGCAAAATGATTTGTCCCTGTGGAAATTTTGGAGTTGGCCTTGTGGTTGGCTATGGTGCTCACCCTGAGATCCCATCTGTGCTGTGGTTTTCAACATGGAAGGTGTTGTTGGTCACACTTCTAGGAGATACTCACAAGCAGGCCAGCCGTGTGCTAAGGGAAAATGTAGATGAGAGTATGGGTCTGATATCTATTTCAGGAATGGTCATACAGTTTGAAGGGAAAAGTTAGTTTCCCGAACTTTCCTAATCATTTACATTTCATACTCCAATTTTGATCTTAAATATGTCTGTTTGACATAATCATAGATGAATCTTCACTCAAATCCTATTCATTACTTAAGAATATTCCAATATTTTTTTGATGTTGGTCCTGAGGCTTGAACTCTATCTCTGAATTTTTGTGTTTAAGGCTAGTACTCTACCATTTGAACCGTAGCTCCATTTCTGAGGTTTTGGTGTTCAGTTGGAGATAAGACTCTCTCAGACTTTAATGTCTGGGCTGACTTTGAATCACAATCCTCAGATCTCAACCTCCTGTGTAGCTAGGAATAAAGGCATGAGCCACTGGCTCTCAGGTCATTTAAATGTTCTTTTTTTTTTTTTTTTGGCCAGTCCTGGGCCTTGGACTCAGGGCCTGAGCACTGTCCCTGGCTTCTTTTTGCTCAAGGCTAGCACTCTGCCACTTGAGCCACAGCGCCACTTCTGACCGTTTTCTGTATATGGGTGCTGGGGAATCGAACCCAGGGCCTCATGTATACAAGGCAAGCACTCTTGCCACTAGGCCATATCCCCAGCCCTAAATGTTCTTAATTATTTGGTAATATTATTAAACTTATCTGAGTACCCTGGATACTGTATATATTGGTATTAGAACTAGGGAAGTGAAAGGGAATATCAAAATTGAGAGACAAAGGACAAAAAGACAAAGGACTCCAATAGCAATACTTGCAAAACCATTTGGTATAAACCAACTGAACAAATCATGGGGGGAGAAGGAAAGGGGGAGGGGAGAGGGGGGAGTGAGGGAGGAGGTAACAAACAGTACAAAAAATGTACACATGGCCTTACATATGAAACTGTAATGCCTCTATACATCACTTTGACAATAAATAAGTAATTATTATTAAAAAATATCTTCTAAATTTTCAGTGGAAAGAAAGTTTATTAACATGGTTGGATAATTTTAGATAATTCTTTCAAGACTTTAGATGTGTCTTTGATTATTAGATGAGAACTAAAATTTTAATTCCAATAGATTAGCTTTGTTTACTTTTAGTTTTCTATATGTTTTTGTCTAAAAAATACAGTGAGGTAAAAATTAGCAAAATATATGTATATGGAAAATAGTAATGTGACTAGGGCCATTGTTCCTATAATTTATCTATAAAATATATGACACCATTAGAAGTGGTATTGATGTTTCTTCTATGTAAACAATTTTCTTGCAATTTGGTTTTGAATTCTCTTGGTTACTGTAATCTCTCGATTTTTAGTAGTGCGCAAAATAGTGTTATTGATTTTGAGTACATGTGAATGTTTTATACTTGTTGCTAATTTTGATGTGTTCCTCATAGTAAATTTATTCTTTGCATTACAGTGATTTTTCTGTTTGAAAAGAAGTGGTGGAAGGGCTTTTGTTTTTGGAATGATTTCCCCTGAAAGTCACCTGAATCTGTCTAAAATGCCCTCTTCTCCTGAATTTTGGGAATTACTCAATAGATCTATCAGGAGAAGGATTTAGTAAATAGCTCTATTTCAGAACTGTGCAACTACCACAGACATCAGATTTTAAAATACTAGTCATCAAGCACTGACAATTATAACTCATGTTATAATTAAACATTTTGGAGATATCGATCTCCAGGTTCCTTTCATATGTCCTAACTCTTCAAGGATGTAGCAAATCATGACAATTATTGATTAAGTTAAATTCTATTCTGATTGCTTACTTGGACAATTAACTTAGCTTTGGAGAGTTGAGGCTGAAAATGTGGTGGCATAAAATGATTGATGACTGTGGGTTTTTTTTTTGCATTACTTCATTTGCAACAAAATACTCTTGAATATGATCCAATAATTTGCAATCTCAAAATGGAGGCTTACAGTCTGGGGGAGTATGTTATTTGCAGTAAAGATGTGCTGTTGTTCTCCATGTGGGAGGCCTTCCCAAATTCTTGGAATATTTGGGATATTCCAGAGGGTCTATGTGAATCATGTAAGCCTTTTTCTTTTTAACTTCCTTTCCCATTTAGATACAGTTAATGTCAAATGCTTAATGGTGCTTATTTTACCAATGCATTTCTGCTTTCTGTCTTTTGCAAGATAAATTTTCCCATGGTCATTCATTTTATTTTTAAATGAACTATACACATACATTAGCATCCTTTAGGAAAAGTAGCAGAAGTATATGATAGGTGTTGATGTGGAATTCCATGGAGAAAACACTGAAGGAAAACGTACGATAGAGCCTCACCCTACCCAGCCTGGTCCTGACACCCCAACCTTCTAGTTATAGTTTCTGTTTTCATATTTTTTCTCTACTTTATTTGGAGTTGAATTGAGAAAGATAAATCTTTCAAAAACTAGACATATATTAGACAGAAGAGAGCACATTTTCACTTTATAATCTCTTGGGAAAAAAACTTTTCCCATAGTCTCCCACTTTAATGTCTAACAGTCTTCACAAAAGACACTTGAATGTAGGTTTTGGATACAAGCATGTACTTCTAGTCAATTAAGACTGAAATTTCTTTTGGCAGTTGCAAATATTACCTCTCACTCGCCTCCCCTGTTTTTTTGTTAAATCTGGGGGATGTAACAGATACTTTTCATGGAGCTGGTTTCCCTATCGTACTTCTACTTGTCTACTTTTGAGTCTTGCCACTTGGTTTTCGTGTACTGACTTTGGAATGTCAGGCAGACTTCTCCATGTGGTGAGAACACTACCTCTGAGACACTGGGACAAATCTATGTAACTCTCAGATGTGACGTAGAAATGTGGACTGGTAGGTGTAGATGCTGTGACTTGCAGGTCACCAAAATGGCAGAGGAGAAATAGAGATAATGAGGTGCTATTTCCCATGGGAGGAAAGAGATACCAGAGAGATAGAGACAATAGATGTTTACTTCAGGAAGAAAATAGAAACACTTGGTACATTGGACACATACCCTGTCTCAGCATCTATGTCTATGTCTACTTGTCTACAGGTATGTCTGTTACTTGACAGTATGCAAGATTCTAGGAATACAAAGGAAACCAAGTTCATACAGGATGGAAGGGGAGACTCTGTTAAAGTGTAACCTACTTGAAAAACATTATGAAGTTCAGAAAATTAAAAAGAAATAATGTTCATGGTTATAAACCTCAAGTTCAAGCAGTCCTTGTGCGGTGTAATTCTTCTTTAAAGTATTAGAATATACATTGCTCCAAAGGAGGGAAAATATTTCTGCAACATTTCACGAACAGTATGCATATATTATTTGTTAACTTTTAAAAAATGTGACATTTGGAAAAGGGATATTCCTGGGAGAATACATATGATGCATTAGATAATTTAAAATAATCTTATTATCATTAGAAAATTTAACTTCTTAATTTTAAAAAGTTTGTGTTTGTACCTATTATCAAGGAAGGTGCTATTCCTGTAGAAAATATTGATCTTATTTTTAAGAATAAATAGGGTAAATATGTTTAAGATTAATGCACAAAAATACGGCTAGATAATAAAGAGGTTTATGTAATGAGCAGTTGTTTCATTGCATTTGGCAATGTTCTCTGAATGTCTTATTCCAGAGAAAGCAATATAGTTTTACTTAAAATATTATAATGAATGGTTTGGGCCTCTGGTCTAAAAAAATGATTTGTAATGATAAGATGAAAAAGACCCATTAGGAAAAGCAATTTGATAGTAGGTCACATATTCACTTGTATTAATTTTTGCTTTTTCATCTTGTAATGAATTAACCATCTTGATGGTTTGCTCTAGGTAGCACTGTGTAAAATTATGAGTGAAAATGATTCTGGTGCAAATGGCACACAGAGTTTATGGCCTTTCCAGACATTTAAACTAGGTTCTACAACTGAAATGGATGAGTTTTACTTCTAAACGAATTCTTTATAGCACGGCATCTCATACTTGTAAATTATGTGGTGCAATTACATGTATAAAATGTGCTAGATTTCTTCAATTCCAAGCAGTAATCATAGCAAGAGAGCAATGTATTCCTGAAAGTTGCTTGAAAAAAAAAAAAAGCTAAACAACAGAATGGGATCATTGATTGACTCTCATAGCCAATCCATGCAGTCAGAAGACACAGCCCTACGGAAGAGTAACCAGAACCCCTTTGCTTCCTGTTGGTGTATTCTATTGGCTCTCCTGTCTCTCAGTCATGACTTGACTTTTATATATGGTGCTTATAGACCCGGGTGCTTATAGACCCATGTGGTTGGGGATAATACATGTGGAGAAATGTGGCCACATGTTTGCAACTCTCAGACCCCAAGGAAAGTGGTGGTTTTGAAAAGAATATGTGGAAAAGATCTGACATTCAGAGGCCACCAGAATGTGAAGCAGGTTGAAACCAGCCCCTTAGTGGAATGGAATAAGGTGCTACTTCCAGAGGAAGGGAAAAGCTGTCAGACAGAAATAACAGATATGACTTTACTGTGACCGTCTCATATGGATTAGTGGTCTCAGAAATTGGTGTAGAAAGTTACTTATGGATAATAATGAACAGAATATCTCCTGCCATGGAGAAATTTCAATGTAAATCCCTACTTCTTTGTTAGTAGTGTCCTTTGTTATGGATTAAATTGCATCCTCTCAAATTTTTATTTTAAATTCTGACCTCCAGTGGTGAAGAATGTGAAAGTACTTAGAGCATTTAAGGAGGCAAAAACATCAAGGTAAGTAAGTCTACAGGGTGAGCCTTAGTCTGATATGGCTGGAGCCCTTATCTGAACCGGGAAAGTGGAATGCACACAGGGTTGATTTTGTATAACTACTTAAAAGAGAGGCCTGGACATAATTCGGCTCTATAGTCTTTAGAGGGAACCAACCCCATTCAGATATTGGTTTTAAAAATTTTACCTCCACAATTTTGAGATATTTTTTGTTTTATATACCTACTTGGTGGTGTTTTATGATTGTATCGCTAGGAAATTGATACAATATTGAGTATACTTTTTGATTGTCCTCATCTTCCTCTACTTTTTAAACTCATTGTCCTGTAGCCTGGAAGATGGCTGACCAGCTGAATGTCCTTCAATCTGTTTTACCAATTAAATAATTTCTTAAATTATCATACTGCCTGTCTATATATTCAAGTAAAATGTATATTAGAAATGGTGGTGCAACAATAGCTTATTAAAGGAAGAAATAATAAAATGATTATATGTTAGCATACAGGATTTAAATAAAAACTTTACAAAGTTGGGAAAAATAGTATCCTGTGAGGCTATCTATACTTGCTGAAGGACAGAATCTAGAGTTGGATTACTTGCACGTAGAATATCAGTTCTACCACTGTCATCTCGGCTTAGTTCCATAATTGTGGAACTGAATTCAGGTAAATGATTTAGTATTAACAAAATGAATGAGCACAGGAGGTCACTATAAAATGGCTTTCATTACTAATTTATTTGTCTCAGTCTTGAGACACTGGTGGAAGACCGTCGTGAATGATCTCAGGAGGGAGATTTTCACTGTGATCTTCAGTGTCTCTTTCTAAATAAGATTACTGTTGCCCTGGCTCAGGAAATTAGTATTCTAGTGCTCTCCTATGCACAGAATGGCAACACATTTGCAGGACTGCTCATTGACTCTCAAGGCAACAAAATGCAGTGATCTATTTCTCTCTTGGCTAAAACTTCTACACAGGAATTAATGGTAGGCTTACCCAGAAAGCACATTCTACAATCATCTTCTCTCGCCCTCATTTATCCAAGAACACAGCTTCGACAGTAATTTGGGTTCTTTATCTTTAATGCCTGGGCACTGGTAGAATGAATGCCCTTTGTACAGGCAACACACCTGGGAGATGCTTCTGGAGGCTCCCTAATGAAAGCCATGTATAGAACAAAAGGCAGGCAATGAGGTCTTCACAGAGACCCCAGGAAAGCACCGGCTGTGCTATTGATGATAATACAGAGGAGGCTGCTCTTACCTGAACATACTCTCTTAACAACCTGCTCAAACACATGCATTCCTCACTTTAAACCTCTGCCTGATCAGTGAGACAATATTTAACAGTAACCTTGCAAGAGGACCGAAGAACTCAGTGGTGTATGCCTTGGTGTATGTCAGGTTGAAGCAGGTTTATCGTCCTAAGAAACTTTGTCTATTGACCTGACGTAATAGATATCTGTTCAGTCTATTTGTTTTCAATTTGGAAGTTATTCTCATGCTTTTTCTATAGATAAGTTGTGAATGAAAATCTAGCAATTTGCAAGTTTAGCGACTTACCCCACACAGCTAGATAAGTCTTACAGGTTAAGCATGTCAAAGATCACTATAATTTTATTTGTCTGTCTATTAATAACTAAATATTTAGGTTTGTTTTGGTGTAAGACTGTATTTGAAATTCTTATTTAAGTGTTTATTCTAAATTCTTTTTTAGACCCAGCCTTCCTTCCACCTTATAAGTAGTACTATGGACCAAGCAAACTTCACAATAGGTTAAAGAAATATATTTTTCTAGTACAGTTTCCCCTTAAGTCACTAATATACTACATATGAAAGCACAACTATTTCTTATACCTGAATTAGATGCCACATGTGGTCCATGCTGAACTCTAAATTCACAGAGAGAGCGATGAACCAGAGCCATGAAATATCTCAAGTGTGCCAGAAAAGGGAAGAGACTCTTATCATTATGCAACTTGCTCATTCAATTCTATGTAATCTCATACATTCATATATTACATAAGATTTACAAGTAACAGAGATCAATTACTCAATTTCTTCTAACCCAGAGATACTGCATTTCTCAAGGCTTTTTAAATTCATCATTTGTTTTTCCTAAAATTCTCCTTTCCCTTATATGCGTGTTTTTTGCACACATGTGAAAGCACTGCAGTTTCTATCTTGAGTCTCAGCTCTGCACCTCCAGCTGCTTCTTAAACAATCCACGCACAACGCAGCCAGCAAAATCAATACCATTTGAACGCTTCCTATGGGCCAGCCCCTTGGCAAGGCCCTGCAAGATTCCAGCGTGGAGTCAGCAGGCCTCTTCTCTGCTGTCCGTTGGTAATAACCATGCACAATAGTATATTGTTACAAGTAAGGACTGAGGCTAAGTATTCTGAGCGTGGAGAGAGGGAGAATGTGTCTTTTCTTAGAGTATCTGCAAAATATTACACGAGGAGTGGGAGGAAATGGCTTCGGCTTTGATAGATAAGACAAGTTGCCTCTGAGCTGGCCCGAGGAGGCGTTTTCAGGTAGAAAGAAGCTGCAGTGACCCTCGTTGGAGGAAGTCTAGGAAACGAACACAAAGCTTGTGGGCATCTGGATGAGGTGCAGGCAGTGTGAGGAAGGATGGAGATGGGGCAAGCACAGTTGAGGTGGGAAATGTGGCGTAGACTTCCTCTACTTGGGTGGGGGGAGGAGAGGGGGCTTCAAAGGCCAGGAAAAAGAGAGCCTTCCTTGGGAATGTAGTGGGGATGTTCCAAGGGCAGCTGCAACAGGCAGGCATCTTCGAGCAGAGAACAGGATGGTCTGAGGTAGAGTAGAAGTGGACGGACCAGCCAGTGGTCATGGATGGGACCCTGGAGTACCTTTTAGAGCACAAGAGACGGAGACTTGCTTTGATCCACAGCCCTGGCACCTTTCCTTTATGTCTGTAAACATCATGTGCACGTCACGAAACTCCTTGAGTGTTCATCTCTCAGTTTGTAATGTGGGCTGAGGGAGTGTTTGTGAACTCTAAGTGAAAATGCACAAGAAATGATCATTATGAATGAGGGACGAGGTAACAAACAGTACAAGAAGTGTATCCAATGCCTAACCTATGAAACTGTAACCTCTCTGTACATCAGTTTGATAATAAAAATTTGAAAAAAAAAAGAGAAATGATCATTATGGTACCTGTTAAGTACTTAGTATCTGTTCCAGCATTTCAGCTAGTGTTTTTATTATCACTGCTATATGTATAGTTTTTGATAGATTCGATTGTGGGATTTGGGATACCAAATAAAATTTTGCAATCACTGTCTTCAGTTCAGTATATGGACTATTATTTATCTAGCCATTTACTTACTCAGTAAGTTTTGTCCAGGTACTCTCTAGGCATTAGAAACAGAAATGTAAACGGAATTTGTGTTCTTGGAAGCAGTACATTGGAGAGAGACAAAAGCACACAGTAAGTGAGATAAGTATAATATTGGGTGATGACTAGTACATATATAGACACCGTGGATGGTTGCTGGTCTGCCTGAGAATGCCTGTGTATTTCTCACATGTGGCATTGTTAACAGTGTCTCTGTTCACTTGGCCATGTTTTTTTTTGTTTTGAATGGTAAATTATATACTCACCCCAAATATAAAGAGCAAAGGGGAAAGGGATTTGTAGCACAGATCTGGTGTGGACACTGTCATCATATATATATATATATATATATATATATATATATATATATATATATATATATATATATATATATATATATTCTGCTGGTATTGGGATTTGAAGCAGAGCCTTGAGTTTACCAGGCAGGTGCACTATCCCTTGAATCTCACCCTAGCCCTCTTGAGTTTAGTTATTTTTCAGATAAAATTTCACTTTTTTTTTTTTGTCTGAGCCCATCCTCAGGCTATGCCTCCCAGGTGGAACACAGGCATGTACCACCACACATGTCCTATCATTTTATAATTGCCAGTTAGGGAAGCTTTCATTTTAAAGTGTCCTTTGAGAGTGGAAACAAATGTTGTATACATATCTGAAAGAGAAATTTCTGCACACATGCAAAGGCCCTCAAGTGAAAGCATATGTAGCATGAACAAGGATTAATAAGGAGACCGGAATAATTGGAAGTGGTGAACATACTGAAGAATAATAGATGAGGACAGAGAGTTTTCTCCTAAGTCTGCAGTGTCTTGTGGGATATTGTAACATTAGTAAAGGGTTTCACATGTTTTTGGATAAGATGAGAGCCAGTGAAAATTTTGAACAGAAGAGTACTATCAGTTCATGCATTTATTCTTCCAGATCTGTTGAGATGTAATTGATGAATATTATTTGTATTGAATGTATACAACATGATGATTTGATGTGTGTGCATTGTAAAATGACTTCTTCACTGAAGATAATTATCATTCATTGTCTCCCCTAGCTACTCTTCCCCATTTTTAGTGGTGAGAAAACTTAACAATTACTCTCTGGACAAATTTAGAGTATTCAGGACAGTACTATTAACAATCTTCTGCTCATGAACTAGGTTTCTAGGATTTATGCTTCATGTGTCAGAAAGCTTGTACATCTTGGCTAACACTTTCCCAATCCCTTAGCCTAACAAGTATAAGGTATTATCTCATTGTGGTTTAGACTTGTATTTTCCTGACAATTAGTGATGCTAAGTATTTTTCATATGCTTGTTCATTTGTCTGTCTTTTTTGGGGGGAGGATATCTATAGGGGTCCTATGACAATTTTTAAAACAGATTTTTTGTTTGTTTTGCTATTGATTTATATGAGGACTTCAAAAAGGTAGCAGTACTGAAGTTTGAACTCAGTGCCTTGCACTTTCTCAGCTTGCTTTCTTGGCTAGTTCTCTACCACTGAGACTATTCTCTAGATTTTGTTGTTGTTGTTGTTAATTATTTTGGAGATACTGTTTTTGGGAGTTTCTTCCTGGACTGGCTTTGAACTGAGATTCTCTAGATGTCAGCCTTCTGAGTACCTAGGATTATGGGTATGAATCACAAACACCCAGCTAAGAGTTTTTATTTATGTGTTTAGATATCAACTCCTTGTAAGACAGAACAGCCTCTTATAAAACATATCATTTCTCTTATTTTTAGGTTGTCTTATTTTTTTCTCTTGCTGAACAGAAAATTTTTAATCTAATATTAGTCTACTTGCTTATCCAAACAAAAAAAGTCCCAAACCAGTGTTGAACTTTTCCCCCCTAGAGTTTCCTGAGAAATGTTTCGTGCACTTGAGAATATAGCTCTGCTAGCATTAGATATAATTTTCTATGTAGGTCTTTTTGGTCTATTTCATTTAAAGTATAATTCGAGTTCAATGTTTCATTGTTGGTTTTCTATCTGTAGGACAGTTGAAACTAGGACATCGAAGTCACCTACTATTATTGCTTTGCTGTCTATTTCCTCTTCAGATCGTCTAATATTTCCCTTATAATTTAGCTAATCTAACATTGCAGATATACATGTATATATCCATTGTGAGTATATATATATTTATATATATCTTTATAGATACATAGATATGATAGATAAATAGATAGATGATAGATAGATAGATGGACAAATAGACAGACAATTAGATATGGATCTGTAACCCTAAAGCTAGGATTATAGGCATGAGGCACTGGCACATGGCTTAAAAAGTAAGACTTTAACCCATTATTTTTCCAACTAATCTTTCTGTCTATTTCTCTGTGTATTTTCCTTTTGGACCTTCCATGACCTTCATCATTTAGGGGGAACAGGGATTCTGATATTCTCTCAGATTTGTTCTATTGATACAGCTGTTTGGTACACCTCTTATTGTCTATGAGAGGAGACTCTGAAAGACACTATTAAAGGGTCAGGCTGGCTGGGCCTCCTGTCTGTTTACTCTATGATGATGGAATGGCTTGAAATTGGCAAGTATACGTAACTCACTCAATTATGCAAAGTTGAGGGGGCTGAGTTGCCTGTGCTTATGAACCATTTGCAAAGACTTACACTCATTATCTGGTCTGGGGGTGGGGACATGAAGGGAGCTGTCCCCGGAAGGAAAATGTGTGGAGGTGGTGTGCCAATTGTTAGGTGCACTGGTCACACTAGACAGAAGTGAAACATCTCAAGCACCTTGTGGCTTGTGAAAAGTTTCGTAGGATACATGGGCACTTGTTGGGTTTTGTATGCTGTTATGAGATCCTGGCCCATTTCCATGCTCCTAGCCTCTCCCAGCTACACAGTTGTATTTGTCAATTCACTTTGGTGGGACCAGAAAGAGGTCATCTTCTTTGGCAGCAGTTTGTATATAAAGAAATAGGCCTCCTTACATACTTGCTTTCACCTACAGGGAGGTATTGAAAGCAAAGAGATCTGGCTTGACCCTGATTATTGCCACCTAGTAGGTGGGATGATGCAAATGAAACCAACTGTTTTGGTTATCCTTCTCAATGGTTTATTTGTAGTTGTTTTTTTTCCCCCTCCAGCCTTGTGCTGGTACTTTTCAATGAACTCAAAGATTATTTGCCCTTACCAGTGTACTGAGAAGAAAATGGCATAAAACGCCTGATGGTTTACTCTGCAGTGTATAGAATAGGAGAGGTGGATGCAGAGAGGTGTACTACAAGAAAATAATAGTATGAACAAGGAGATGGAATGGCGGGAAGCAGGGTGTGGGCAGTAAGGGAGGTGAATGATTCATATAGTTTGAGCATCAGTGGACAGACTTTGCTATAGTTAGATTTGGGAGATAGGAGAAAGAAATATCCTAAGAATGCCTGCAAACTCTTAGTTCTGAGCAACTGGAAGAATGTATTTCTACTTAGAAAGAGAGTGAGATGATGGTAGGAGAAAGTCTACTGATGTGGAAGACTTGATTTTCATTAGATTTCCCTCTATTAGAGATTTAAGGTGAAGTGAGAAATTGGGTATAACTGGATGTAGGAATCTGTAATGCAAGAGAGAAGTTTAGAATGAAAATATAAATCCCAAACAGGAGCAGATGAAATGATCTATGCATTGAGTAGTCAGTGGTGGTGCAGTAGTCTAGTGAGGATGAATTTTGAGAAAGAGGGAAGGATAAGCTGTGTGAAGTGCAGCTGATATGGCAAAGAGCAAGGTGGAACTCAGCTCATGTCTAGACTCTCCCAGGAATGTTTTGGTGTTGCTAAATAAGCACCAACCACATTATAAATATGTAGGCATTATAGTATAATTTCCATGGCATTTCATTTCCACATTCAATTCTTATCTCCTATTAACCTAGACCAAGTAGTGAGAGATTATTGGGCAGGTTCTTTCGAGTAGGTATCATTTTAGACACCAGGAAGATAACTGCTTATTTCCTTCTAAAGAGCTCAGGAATGAACTCTCCATTTTCTAAGCCAGCCATTTCTGTGTTTTATCAACCTGTACTTGAATAAATTTTTTTTCTTTATGTTTAACTGAACTCTATCTCTAGGCCCATTTCTTCCTGTCAGGTCTTCTGCCAATATGGAGAGCAATCAATCACCATCACCTTCATAAAAATGCCCTTTGTGTACTTGAAACTAGTAATCATATCGCCTCTTAACTTGTTCTTCTGTAGGATAAACAACACTGCTGCCTTTCATCTTCACTTAAAGGCCCTACTTTTACGCTCTTATGTGTATGAAGGTAGCATATTAAGTAATCAGGGTCTTCTCTAAGCCTTCTTGTCCCCAAGTTCCAATGATATCTTTTAAAGAGATTTACAACTTATGAGCATATTTCTACTTAAAATAGGCAGATGTATAATTTTTTTCTGATTTTTAGATTCTGCCTATGACCTGATGATAGTGATGATCACACCCAAATGCATTATTATGTATGTCTATGTCTCTTTGTGTACATGTTATGCAAGCATTTGTGTATGTACATGTGCATATTTGTTTGTGCTTGAAGGTGTGTAAGTTTATGTATATGTGTGTCTGCCTGTACTTGTGTGTGCTGATGGAGACAGTGAGAACCTTGACTCGCAGCTTAGCTCAAAGAGAATCACTTTACATCTGGTGGCTATTTGCCAGACAATATGGTCATTCAGCTACTATTTTCCATTATGAAGCTTCCATAGTTCTGCATATCTATGTGGCTTTAATTTGTCTTTCTTCTGAAACCCTTGTACTGAGGATCTTAAATGGGCATGTTGAAAGATAATAAACTGGATGTTTATTCAAGAGCTTGGCATTTTGGCACTGTTATTTACTCTTTTTCTACTTGTAAAACATTCCATGTTCATCCTGCAATACCCTTGTGCCCCTGGAAATAATGACAAATAGGCCAAAAAGCTACTTCAGAATATTTCAGGTCATAGAGTACAAATGGCAGTTCTACAAAAATGGAATAGTCTTTTGTGGGCACAATGAATCCTTATGGCTGAACAGTGACACTATTGCTTCCTTTATTGTTGAGTACAGAAGGTTTTTTTTTAGAATGCGATTTCAGATTTTATATCTTGCTATGCTAATAACACTACCTCCATTTAATCCAACTTTGACCACTCATCTTGACCAGAAAACAAACTGAGCTGTTAGTCTAAACATAGAATTTAGAAACTCCCTAATGTTTTTCTCACTGTACATGGAATATCCTGTGAGTAGGTATTGGAAATGTGTGGAAATGGTATTGGATATATGTTAAGGCAACGGAAGCTGTACAGTGCGATGCTGTATTAGTGTGGATATTCACGCAGGATGGGGAACGAAGGCATTTTACAAAAAGGATTTGAAGTGTTTGGCTCTATCTAGATGCTCTAATTGTGTCTATGTCTGAAATCACTGGTGTACTGATCCAATTCAATACTCTCAAGGCTTGATTTTTCTCAAAGGTTAAAGCTGGAAAAATAAAAAGAAACTCCACTTTATAATGTCTATTGATCCTTAGTTTATAGTAGTATCTTTGCCATTGTGGGAGGCCATTTCTTATCCTGACAACCACAGTTTGCTTTTAGTCTTAGCTACTGAGGATTTTAAATGGGCATGTAGAAAGTTCCAGGGAATGTTCTGTGTTCATAGTGTTTCACATTTAACAACACAGAATATGTTAAAATGATAGGCATTCATGCTATAAACCCACAGAAGCAAGAGGAGGAAAATGCAGCTCTTCTGTTCTTATCTCACTCCTGCTGACTGCAGAGGTCTCCAAACAGCAGGAAGGAATAAATGAAATTTATCACTAGATAAGACTTGCAAAAGACTGGGGGGTGGTAGTGAATGTGGGCATCTCTACTGGTAGCACTTTCCAGGGTTAGATGAGGTCCCTGGACCTTGGAATCACCCACTTTTTTTTTTTACCTTGCTAAGCTTGGTGTTGAAAAATAGCAGAGCTTGCAGTGGTGGCACAAATGTGCACTGAAATTTAAAAAAAAATGTTCACTGACCTTTTAGGATCCTTCGTGCTGTTTAAGAATGTACTGATCTACAGGCAATTACTGCACAGAAATGCCTTGTTTCTGCTGGGAATTGCATGCTGGGGGTTTGCCTGTGGCTTCTCTCTTTTCCTCCTTTCTCTAAGCAACCATGTTCTGCAGCAAGATTCCAACTGCTTCAGCCCATAGGGACTGTGTGGTACCAGCCTCTCTGCCTGGGCTGTCTCTGCACTGCTGTTTGCTTGCAAACATTTCGTTACCAGGAAATGTGGAGTCAGCTCCACTCCTGCTTCACTTAATTTTATTCACCCCATGCAGTGGGGTTTTCTCTTCTGCTGCCCCAGCTGTTCCTGCTTTTCCCAGGATGGCAGCTGCAATCTGTGCTTCCTACCAAGTTCCTCAGTTGCCTACTTGACCTCTGCTGCCCTGCCTAGATTTTCCTTTCTTTCTTTCTTTCTTTCTTTCTTTCTTTCTTTCTTTCTTTCTTTCTTTCTTTCTTTCTTTCTTTCTTTCTTCCTTCCTTCCTTCCTTCCTTCCTTTCTTTTCTTTCTTTCTTTCTGTCTTTCTTTCTTTCTTTCTTTCTTTCTTTCTTTCTTTCTTTCTTTCTTTCTTTCTTTCTTTCTTTCTTTCTTTCTTTCTTCCTTCTTCTTCTTCTTTCTTTCTTTCTTTCTTTCTTTCTTTCTTTCTTTCTTTCTTTCTTTCTTTCTTTCTTTCTTTCTTTCTTTCTTTCTTTCTTTCTTCCTTTCTTTCTTTCTTTTCTTTCTTTCTTCATTTCCTGAGCCTTCCAAACCAACATTAAAAAACATTGCAGGAGCAGCCCCTCACAACAGCATTAATGGGAATGGTGGTGTGGTGTGAACTCAGAAGTCAGTGCAGGGTTCACATTGACCTTGGTTGCTTAACCCTTCAGAGTCTTGGGTTCTCAATTGTAAAGAGAAGATGTTGTCAGTCTATTGCAAGGATTTTTTACAAAGAACAAATGAAGCTTCCAGTATATTTTAGACTTTTCCAAAGGCCATTTTCACCTTTGCTTTCCTTTCAGAAAGAATGCTCTCCTCTCTGTGGCTAGTATGGTAATGTGCAAGGCAAGTATAGAACTTGAAGTTCAGGGATTTAGTCGCTGCCTGAGATATGAGAATGAAGCATGAGAAGAGTTAAAACAAACCCAGAACTTAAGTGAGATTTGAAGAGAAAATGGAGGAATAACACAGATAAACTATAAGGCAGGAGAGTAGAGGTATCCATGTGAACAACAGTGTGTGATAGACAAGGTAACAAACAGTACAAGAAATGTATCCAATGCCTAACGTATGAAACTGTAACCTCTCTGTACATCAGTTTGATAATAAAAATTTGAAAAAAATAAACAAAAACAGTGTGTGATAGGAATTATCTTTGGAACAACAGCGAAAAGTTGTATGGAAGCCATGCAAGTTAAGTTGGACCTCTAAGATCACTAGTTTTAACAGAGTGAAGAAACAAACAGGAGCTCTGAACAAATACTATCGTGTGTGAGGAACATGGAGGCTGCCATTTTGGCAAGAACAGAGGTTCCTTCTGCAATGGTAGAAGAAACAGCTGACAAGAGATGTTGATTCTGAGACTCTTTGCCAGGCTTGCCCATTTAAATGTGAACTTCAGATAAACAATGAATACTTTTTCAGCCTTAGTATGTCCAAAATACTAAGTTATACTAACACTAAAAACAATTACTTAGAAGTTATCTGAAATTCAAATTCATCCGGGTATTCTGCATTTACCCCCTTGACATTCTGTATAAACACCAAGCCAAAAATTCTGACCTTGACTTTGTGTTATTGAGGGCTTTAAAGATAGGAGAGAACTGATGAATAAAGCATTTCAACTGAGATCAACTTGATAAAATGCCAAAATGGTGTGCAGAGAGAGAAATCTTTGGAGTAGTAATATTGGCTCTTTTTTCCCCCTAGCTTAAAAACCTGTGGTTATATATATGCATGTATATATTTCTCTTGATAGCTTACTAGACGAAGATGTATTTGTTCATTCTGTAACTTAGAATTATGGAATGTGAGCATACTGCTTGAAAGCTGAGCGTCTAATGTGATTTTTTTTTAATGAACATGAATCCAGGCTCTGAAGACTATTAATACAACTCACAAAGAGCTGACATCAGGATTCCATCATATCTCATCAGTGGAGGGGTACACCCACAATTCTTTGTGTCATTCTTCTCTCACTGAATCTTAGTGATGCATATATTATCTGCAATACTATTTCTTTGTTTTGGTTTACAGATCACAGAGATAAAGAAGCCTAAATGGTAATGTTCTTCTTGGGTATTTCTTAAAGTTAGAAAACACAAGAGCTGCGGTTGCCGAAATAGCTCAGTTGGGAGAGCGTTAGACTGAAGAAAACACACTACTTTTTATTCATCTTTAGAGATTATCTATCAATTAAATTTACTTTTCCTTATTCCTCCCTCCCCATTAAAAAAACTTTTTACAATAGAAGAAAATATCTCTTTCTCCCTAGATACAGGAATTTTGAAGATTATATTTATAGAACAATTTTCAAAATGGATTTTTCTCTCTTTTTATCTAATTTTATAAATTCATCACATTTGATCTAATTTACTGAAATTCACCTGGTACAAAAGTAATAGTATTATACATCTTGTTGATGGTTCTGATTATTTCCTCAAGCAATCTTATCCAATATTTTCACTGAAAGAGAAGAGAGGTAGGTAACTCTTCCAATCCTTCAACTGATTTTGAAGGATTCTGAAAGTATGTTTCTCTTTCCATCAATTAACTAAGACATTAGAAAATTACTGTTTGTGGAATTGTGCTGCCAATAGAGCCAACTCCAGGGTTCACTTTGGTCTTCAGGTGCAAGGACAGGAGAAATTAGTATCAGATGCTCTGGTAATAGGGTCAGCTGCAACCTTATTGTCAAAACATTTTGATGAGGACACTAGGTGCATATATATTTAGTAGCAACATATTTTTGAAAGGGCAAATAACTCATTGTAGCTCTTGGTAAGCTACTTTTTGCTTTTCTGTATCAGGAGTTTGAATTGATGAGAAGCAAATTGTGGTTGGCATGGGATGTCTTCTTATATAAAAAGCACTGTATGTGTATTTTTCCCAAGGAAAAAAAAACCCATGATTTTACTGTTACCCTAATCATCTATAGGTGATGTTGTGTCATGTGACAGCTGTAAAGATGCAAATGTTATGAAAGTCATTTGATTTTAGGCCAACAGTCAACCTAGAAAAAAATTAAAAATAACACTAACAAAGGCATGTGAGTCTGTCAAGACCCAACAGAGCCCATCTGTAGCAGTGACTTGTTGGGAACATATTGTTTTCAGCACCAATGAGACTCAATTTGAGATCACCTAGTCAGAATCAGATGATATACATGCACTGAGCACCTGAGTTTAATTTTGGTTCCTCCCTGGTTGGAAGTCTTCCTTAGTTGGCATTTTTAACATTTAATTTACTTTTGTTGTCAAGGTGATTTACAGAGGGATTACAGTTATATAAAGTAATGAGTACATTTCTTGTTGAACATTGTTACATATTTCTCCCACTATCCCTTCCCCTCAAATCCGCCCTACCCAATTTGTAAAGTTCATTTCCAACCTAGGCATTGGTTCACCTTTTGTCCTTGTATCACCATTTTGTTATTCCCCTTCCCTTCCCCAAATCAGATAAACGTATACATTAATAAGACACAGGATTTCAAAATAAAAAACAGTGACTACCAGGGATACACCAAAGCTTGGTTGGCATTTTAGCACTCTGTTTAGCCAAAATCCTTATCTTGCAGTTACTGAAGAAAATTTGGGAGGATTATGCAAATTAATCCAAGTTCAGGAAAATTGGCTTTCCTTCTAAATCCCTCGTCTAATTCAATGGATTCCTGTACTTCAGTGTTATTGTCTTCAATACCTTGGTTCAGCTTTCATTGTGTTTACCAATGTTAAACTGCCCTTCATAATATCCTCACTAATTCACTTCTTCCCCATCAGGAGAGAAAATATATATGAATGCCTGTAGTGAATAAGAAATGCATCACTCTAGTATGAATTCCCAGAAACGCTAAAGCAAAACTAAAGATAACACAGGCCAGAGAGGTTGGTGCGGATTTGTATTTAGCTTTTTTTTTTCTAAGTTCCCATGTCATTTTGATTTATGGAGAATTGTTTATTTTCACAACTGCCTCAGTTTTGTAATCCTAGCTTAATTTTCTTCTTTCATTACTTCAAAAATTCCTAGATTGATAGGTAGAGAAGCTTTCAGCGGGGCTTTTTGTCAGACTAGGTGTGCTGGAATAGGCACTGGAGAAAAGCCTCGTGGGGCTTAGGGGTAAAGAGATCAGGGTTTCCTTTCATGTAGAGAAGGAGTGGAAGGCCCACTTTCTGATATCTTCTTACATAATGTGGGATAATTGAGTATTCAAAAAAAAAATAGACCGAATGCCCTTTTCCTGGGGCTGTCAAAGAGCTTGGTTTTTTTTTTCTTTTTAATGAATTACTCTGACTTTCTATCTACAATTCATACGTTATGCGTCTTTAGAAGAAGGTGAATTGATATGCATAAACTTCTCCACAACCACAAATAACTGAAATGGAGGCATTTTTTTAATGATTGAGAATTGTATTGGGTGTTGGGTTTTTCAAAAATGATACTCTTTATCACACACACACACACACACACACACACACACACACACACACACACACACAATGTGCATTGATTGCAGATTGCTCAATGGGAACTAATATGTTTCTTGACCCAGCCAAAGAAGCAACTACATTATTCATAAAGGTAGTTTCCATCAACATGAAGAACAATAATAACTTTTATCCAAGAAGAAGTTTAAATGTGTTATGCTTGTGTTTATGAGGAAGGCCTATATGCGGTTAGCGAGGAGGAGGAGTCTGATGCACCCTTATTGGGGGTGGGGTGGGGCAGTAGGATGTTGGGAAATTGTAACAAACCTGCCACTATTGAAACCAAACAGGAGTCCCAATGTGCTGGAGAAATAAATCCTCGGGAGGCCAGGGGTGGGGGGACGTGTGTGGCACGTGGAAAGACAGTGTTGTCCAAGGAAGGTCACTCAGGGTTGCCAGTAGTCTTTCTCTTCAACTTGATATTTGAAAGGTTCTACCACGAACCTCATATAAAAAAGAGCCATCCCTCAAACTTCAGGAATTTTCATTTTTGGATTGTTCCCTTTTGAAATGTGGGAAAATATTGTGTGTGTTTGTTTTTGCAAACAAATAACAATTTTAACACTTTTTAAAGCTCCTGAACCCTTTTAAATGGTTACTTGTCAAATGAGTTGTAGATTGCTCTTTTTGACTAAATGAAAAGATGCCTGGAGTAATTCCCCTCTGTGAAAACAGCACCCAAGTGAATTTCCTGACTGAAGAACATAGTGTGACTGATGCTTCCAGTTTAACATTATTCCTTCAACTAACAGATTAGAGTAACTGGACCAAAAGTATCATGTGCTTATTTAATTTATTGTTTTGACACGAAATGTTGCCTGCTGTGTTGTGAAGCTACATATAACTTGATGTCTTAGACTTCCTAAAAAGAATGTTAGAATAACATAAAAAAAGAAAATTAGTATTTTAAACATTTACCCTGCTTCAAATAAAGGCAACCTATACAATGCAATCTGAAATCCTTCCAACAGAGGGCTCTATGGGTTTGGTTTAGATCAAGAAAGAGTGAAAACGACTTGGGTTTAGGTTGCTATAGTAAATTCTGTGTTATACTTAAAAATAGAACTGATAAAAATGGAGTCAGTGGAGTTGAACTGGAAGAGCCATCCGAAGATGAAATGTAAGACCTACTCTTACAAGACAGAATTTCATAATTCTTTGAATTGATATTCTTTCCAAAAGACAAAATATATTTTACCATCTATAAATAAGAAAGTAGAAAAATTAGAGAAAATCCATGCTTTCAAGTCCTAGGAATATTACCTCATTCAGTTACATTTTAAAAGAGAAAAGGAGTGACTCTGTATTCTGTTTTTGGAGACATTTTATCTTTGCTGTTTGGCAAATAATTTAGTGTTGCTATAAGCAGATGTATTATGTACATGTAATGCATGGTAAATATTTAATTCACAAAATATATGTCGGAATGCATGCACAATAAAGAATGTTACTGAGATATTTTGCAAAAACAAATGCTAATGTTTAAAAGGTGAAATAGAAAAGCATAAGAATAAACTAAAATGAAATGTATGTCTTTAAATTATGCATACCGCACAGCTTAGTTCTGCATGCTAGGCCTATGTTTTTCATTCTATTTCAGATCAGAAAACCATGTCATATATACATATATTATAAACATACACATACATACATATATATACACATACATATATATGCAAGAAATAAGTAGCAACTTATTTTTATAGTGTTTGTCTTTTGCTTTATTTTATCTGATCTTTTTTAGTGTTCCTTGAAGTGCATGGTCTCATTGAATCTATGAGTAAAGACCTTTTGCCAATTTTAAGCCATTTGCTTGTGTCTAGTAGAGAATATTATTTTGCTTATTGTAGGGCTAATTTAATGGGACATCTAAAACTCTGCTTAAATAAATAATTCTAAGTCTGCGTATTTCCTAAAATACATTTATCTAAAATTTTAGAATATTCTTTAAAAGAAATGTTAAATGCCAGTATTCATATCTTAATAAACACCTATGATCACTGTCAGAATATTTTTGTGTGGATTTTCTTGAGTACAAAGACAGATTATAATTTGACTTTTTGGAGAATTTGATACTAAGTAGATAAACTATACATAATAAGCATATTTATATTAACAACATAGTAATATATGTTATATTTAAAATCCATTTTCTAAATGACAAATATTTATTATTAGCATAATGGCTTTAATTAGTTAATTTTAAAAAATGATATTTAGATCTGATAACATTATTAAGAAGAATCCTTGTTTATTTTGTTTATAACATATAAGCCTACAATAATCTATTGTGAAGTAAATAAACTAGGTTGTTTATCTATAAAATTATTTCCAATGCTTTCTTATTTACAAAACGTTTTACACAGGCAGAATATTTTACAGACAGCTACAGCCTGGGTGTTAATATAAACCTTACAATTACCAATTCTAATATATCCACTTGTCTTTTGTTTTATTTTTCTAAAAAGTGGAGAAGAGAGTCTTCTATTAAGATCCAAAGAAGATTTTCCCAACACTTTTTACAATCTTTCACATATTTAAAAAGTAAATAGAGGTTATTTTTTTATATGGCTTCCATGGAAAGTACCTCTTCCTATTTTGTTTGGTTTAAAATGAAATTATCTGGAACACAGATTGTATCTTTCAGTGGGTTTCCTAATAAACATTCAGGAGCAGCAAACAACTTTGGCTCAAAGGTTGCTATTCTTGTGTTGTAAAATTTAAGAGGTATTTCTGAAATGACATATATAAATTCTGCTAGAATATTTCCCTTTTCCCATATAGAAAGAATTTATTTTATTTCGTTGACTTTTCCCCACCAATACTAGCTTAGAACACTGCAGCTTGCCTTTTGCCTGCGAACTGAAAGCTCAGAGGTAAGAAGAGCCCTGTACCTTTCACTGGCTGAACTGGAGGTCTGGTTTTCGTTTGCCATGGAACCCAGATGCTTACTTAACTTGCCCAGGTAGTGTTTAACCATCATCGATAATTTCACAGGTGATTAGACTAAAGCCCATATGGAATGTTGTGTAAGAAAAACATGGTTCTATTTTTGATTCCATTTCGATTAAAAGTAACCATCACCTATATATATGCAAGTATACTTTTATATAACACAAGCAACCTATATCTATAGGCGTAATATTTTTTTTAAAGAACCCCAGATTCTGTCATAGCTATAACCAAGACATAGGTCAGTATTATTTTCATCTGTGACTTTTGCTTTCCAGACTAACTGAACAAACCAACCAACCAACAAACAGAACCACACAATATTTTCTGCAAGGAACACACAAAGCTAATGGCGTGCTTTGTGTACCTGCCAGTTTGGTTGCGTTAGATGCCACCCCGAAAATTCTCCTTCCTTTGTGCAATATTTTATGCCTTTCTTTTTCTTGGGGCAGATTGGTTCTGCCTGCACTTGATTCCTGAGCCCACATTCATTCAAAACGGATTGCTATTCTGAAATGCTCTATGCAGAGCTGCTGATGCTGACTAATAGCGCCCCTCCCCCGCCCAGCTCTTGCCCCTTCCTTCCCAGATCTCTCTTCTCCTTTCCTCTCCTCCCCTCCCCCTTTCCCTTCTCTCCCTTCTCTCCTCTCCCTCCCCCTCTTCCTTCCTTTCACCCTTTCCCTCCCCCTCCTCTCTCCTCTCTTATTTCCCCCTTCCCCCTCCAATCCCTGGCACTGGTGGCCCATTGTCAACAAAGAACGCACAATGGTGAAGTACCCAGCAGTAATTCTGGTGATGTTTTGCCTTTTGTGTTTGAAAGTATTGCTGAAGTGTATAAATAGACGTGCTCTGAGCTCTCCTCCTTTCTCTCTGATGGTATTTGGAGCTCAGCTCTCACCCACAAGGGCAGCCTGAGTGAGGATTGCAGTGGCCAGCATGCTTTCAGAGAACAAATGTGTGTCTCTATCACTCCCTCTCTTTTAAATAATATTAGCATCATATAGATCCAAGAAAGAGGCCTTGGGAAACATTTTGATGATGGGGCAGATTCTCTGATCGGCCAAAGAAAGCATCTGATTTGCTCAAGTACCAATTAATTATTGAAGCAACTGAAAATAACAGGCTATGCACTGCCTTCCTGAAAAGGAGTGGGGTGTGTGTGTGTGTGTGTGTGTGTGTGCGCGCGCATCTGTACTGGAATACACATGTGCCACGTATCTGTGTTCCTGGGCTCATGATTATACATATATGTAGATTGCTCAGAAAGGAAGCTTAGCCAGAAATTTCTTCATGTTGACCTTGAAAATTATTGGGGAGATTTTCTCTGTGTATGTGTCTCATAGGATATCAGTATTTCCATGTCACAGAAATGCAATCCCCTCTTCTTTATTTTTCCTTTCTCTTTTAATTTGTTCTTCTTCCATAACACCTACCTACACAGGCCTCACAATGAAACAGTGTCTTTAATTTTAATTTCTATTCCTAACCCGTATTTTATTAGCACTTTTTCTGGTTTGTAAGCCACTAACTGATACAGCAGCAGATCTGTTGTGAGCAAACAATATGTTTTTGTTTAGATTATTTATTTATTGTCAAAGTGAAGTACAGAGGGGTTACAGTTTCATACGTAAGGCAGTGGGTGCATGTCTTGTATAACTTGTTTGTTTCGTGTTCCAATAAACACCCTTCTACCATGTAGTGTGTGCCTTCCATCCGGTGTTTTCTCTAGTCCAGTTAGTTTGGGGAAAACTATTCCATAATATCCAGATTTGGATTCATCTGTGCCCCTTCCCTGAATCTGCGTCTCTTTCAAATTTTAAGGTAAAAAGAGTACAGATTCCTGGATTATTATAAAATTTGTTGCTTTGTATTGTGACAATAGTGTTCATATGCCTGACATCCTCATAATAATATTAAGCTCTGTTTTTTAGTGCAATATACTTTATACATTTGTATAAATGTCACAGCCTGTAATCACTTCCTTTGTCATCGACGATTAATCTAAAAAAATCGAATAATTCACTGCCCCTTGCCATTTACATATCGTCTGCTGCCATCTGCTCTTCTCAGCAGCAGTAAATGATGGGTAATTAACTCAGTGCCTTTGTCTTTCCCTCGCTGAATGTCTGACACATATAGATTTTCCTCCCCGTGCGTGCGTGTGCGTGTGTGTATACATGCATGAGGAGGAAGAGGGAGGCAGTACAAGGGGAAGTGCGAGGAGAATGAATGATGCTGTAGATACAGAACTCAGTGGAAGATAATCACAGTGGAAAGCCAAAGACACCAGGTCTGAATAAGTGGCCCTATCTCAGGATCTCACAATTCCAAGTCTACAATGGCTGACTTGCATAAGCAGGAAGCAATATTTTAAATGCTGGAGGTCAAGGTCACAATTCCAAATCAAGTAGAGGCTCCATAAACTACTTCTATCATGGTGGACAGAATTTGACTTCTGAACCTACAATGTAGGAAATAGGTACCCTAAGGACATCTCAGTTGTCCTTGTCTTTTGATGTGATTCTCAGAATAGAAAAATACCTAGGAAAACTGACAAGATCTCACAAGACTGGGGAATATATAAGGATGCTTATTTTTCAAAGGAAACAGTATTTTTTATTGAACATTCAGTCCAAATATTCTGTTCCTCTTGAGAGCTTAAGAATGTTCTGGAGTGGAATTTTATACCATTTTTAAAGACTTTCTACTGTATGTAATATTAATCAAATAATTCTTGTTTGAAGCATCAACGAGGAACACACATGGATAATTTTGATAACACTAAAAAACAGTTAAAGAGGTAAAAATTATAAAGATCGTCTGAATCTAAACATGGTTGTAATACTATACAGGCCATTCTATAGGCAAAGGACCAGAAATCCCACATAGTTTTTACACATGGAATTAATGGAACTTCTTTTCATGAGAGATGTTACATTTTTGCTGTCTATAATTTAAATCACTTGAATTCCACTCCTTTCTCAAAGAGTTTTCACCATTTCTAATCTATAAACACACGCACATATACATATACATACACATATACACAACACATTTTACTCAGAGAGATAATTTGTCTGGGCACATGATCTTGATTTGGATGCCTGTGCACACTGGACAGTTCTTTAAGAATTGTGACACTTAGGTCCTTGTGGTTGTCCTACTCACTGAAGGGGAAGGATCAAGGTAGGGTCCAGAGAAATTCTTTTTGCTTTGTTTCACTCTTTGTGATTAATCTTGTTTCAGTATCTAGGTCCATGAGACTTCCGAACGTTAAATCAAATGCCGTGACCATAAAACAACTGAGCACCACTGAAAAGCCATTGTACTGTCGAATTACATTTTCTATTTGAGTTTCAAATAACTTGTAGAAATGACTGAATGCATACATTCTGTTAGGAAATGGCTAAAAATCATAGAAGTGAACTATGTAATTTTTAATGTAAGAAAGAAGCTTTATAATGTAAAACAAAACCACTCAGTTCCATCTCTCAGGGCTTGTGTTAACTATGTGAAGTACAAGCACTTTATGAAACTATTTAAATTTCATAAACTTTTTATGACTTACAGGTAAATTTGTCAGCATCTAATTGAGTAAGAGATTCTTGAAAGCTTTCGCTGCAATCGTTAATCCAGCATCATTGTTCTCTCAGGCTGTTACGTGACCCAACAGGCTGGGAGAACAATATTGCTGAATATAATTGGCATATGTCAGCAAAATATAATTAGTAACAAGCCTCTTTCTGAAATGCTCTTTTTGTTGGTTAAAAAAAGTTGAAGATTTCCTCTTGGATTAAATTATAGCTTATATTTCTCTCTCATTTGATTTTGGTAGGTTTTAAAAAAGATGAATTAATTTAAATTTTGATTCAAGGCGTATGGATTGATTTCTTGGACTGTGCAAACACTGGAGGTTTTTCTTTCCTTCAACAGGTTTTTATTTTAATTCTGACTATGAGAGAGCTTTGTATAGGAAATATGGGACAGAGTAATATCAGGGGTTATCATAAATACCCAGCGTAAATCAATCCTCTCTCACTTCTTTGAGTTTTGGAATAGGTTTAGTGACAGGCCATTTCTCAGAGGCTGTAGAAAAAAAGCTGCCACAAAAATCAGACTCTCAAATAGAAGCTTCCTGCTTGATAGTCACTGACACCAGAGAAGCTCAGAACTAGTGAGAAGGATTGAATTGTTTATCACAGTACTTCCTATATGCTTCAATCCAGTGGTATTAGAGTTAATGTTGGTAATGGGGGAAAATGTGTTACAATTGTCATTCATCTACCAGTGTGAGAAAGAAAAAGGATATGTCACTACTAGGCAAATTTGGAAGGAAAAAAAAGTAACATTGGCATTTATAACTTTTTATTCTTTTTTATTTGTTGAGAACTGAGAAGTATTTGTCAGTGTGTGCTTCATGTGGAAATAAAAGCTTTGCACCATTTCTTCAGAACCTAAAAAGGGAGTGAACTATCATTTTAATGAAAGGATGCTGTACATTTATCCCTAGAACTGTACCTTCTCCAAAGAATGTTGTGCCTTTGCAGTCATAGCCATGTCTGACTGAAGGGTCCATTCTGACTCCGTGCCCAGCTTCAGGGTCATAGGTTGGAGGACTAAGGAAGACACCTGGCCCGCACATGGGTAGAACCTGTGGCTGTAGATCTATGGACTACTGCATATCCAAGCCAGGACTCAGTCACATCCATCGCTATAACTGAATTTTTTTCCTCGCTCATACCATTCTCCTCAATCTGAAATTCTTCAGCACCACCCCTGGTGTCTAGGAAAGGCTCTCTTGATCTTCTAGGGCTATTGGTGTTCACTTACTTTTTCCTATGCTATATCATGTGCTCCTGTTGGCTTCGCTACCCATCTGCCTGTCATATAAACCATTGGCATTCAGCATCAGTATTACATATGTGAAATACCATTGTGACTTTTCTACCCAAACATCATTTCAACACAAGAGAGTTTTGCTGGAAAATTAAGTTTCATGGCTAGAAGAGACGGGGTCGGGAACAAATTTGTCTCTACGTATCTCCGTAACCCATTTAAATCTTATAGGCAACTATAATTGACTCGTATATTTTATCTTAAAATTTGTGCAGTGGGTCACAAGCTACTCAGGAGAATTTGCTGAGTTTGGATAAAAGTCTTGAAAACCACGAGAATAGTCACAATGAAGACATATGGTAAAAACCACTAATAAATTCTATTTTCAAGAATATTTATTCAAAAGGAACAATATTGTCAGATAAGCTCATGATAAAGTAAGAAGTCTGTCCTAGAGAGGCTCGATATCATGGCAAGTGCCAGGTATAAATAATGAAGTTTGGGCTAGAGGACAATTCATGAAGTGCCAACCAAACTTCTAAAACAGATGAAACACAAAGGTAATGACTTGTCATTACCAAAAGAATTGCCTTTCTCCTCAAAGAATGTTCAGCAATTTCAGTTAAAAAAAATTGCTCCTGTTCTTGAGTGCTTGGTAGTTTTCCAAGATAATAGTTTAGATGTGTTTTATTAGTGAGACAATAGGTGGCGTGTAAAGAAAAGTTAACCATGAGACAAAATCAAAGATGACAGTTCAGTGATGATGAGTGAGTCTCCTTGGGTCTCATTTTGTCCATCTGCAACATGGGCTCGTAGTTGGCTAATAATTCTTTGTGGAGGTAGAAATCATGAAAAAAGACCGCATTCAAGATTCCCAGGGCTATGTCCTCCAACTGAATCACAGTGAGTCTAATTTGTGTTTCCATTTTTAGTTTACCCCTGATTTTTCTTTACTAGGTTCAATGCTAAATTAAGTTTGAGAAGCCTTGTTCCAAATATACTTGGGGAATGTAATACTGCATATAGAAGGCAAGGGAGGTTTTAAACAGGGCATTGGGTAAGGTTGGACAAGATGGGAGAGAATGATGAAAGATTGATCAAGAGGCATTATACTCATAGACTGACAGGTTGAGTTGAAACCCTTTGTACAACTAAAGGGAAGAAAAAAATCAATGGAAAATAAAATAGAAATTACTAAGGAAGTTAGAATATGTAAAAACGAGTACCATTGTATACAGGATAAGGAAGAAGTCTAGAAAATGACTTACATTCCAGTGACCTTGAATGAGGCTAGAAATCTGGGCAGAACATTGGGAAAAGTATGAAGAGCTCACTCTTGCACAGATAGAATAGGGTGTGCCAGTTGAAGGCATGCACCAAAGCCTGGAGTATAGCAATGGAATTTGGACAATATAGGGGGAAATTGGACTGTTTTATATATGAAAAGACAGAAGTCATTAGAAACCACAACAATGAGTTAAGATTTTCCTAAGGAGGGGAGGTCTGTGAGAAAATTAAAACTGAATACCCTCGGGCATTCATGGTGTAATTTCATTCTTTTGAATCTCAAATGTTATTATTATTTGTATGTTGTCCTTGGACATACTAAAAAAAAGTCATTAAATTAGTGTACGTCTGTTGTGTATGGTTCAACTAAGAAGCCCCAGATGAGAAAAGTATGAAAGGAACCAAATTAAAAACCCTGATGGAATTAGTGAGTCTCTTGAAGAGCTCTGAGCATTGTGTATAATATTCACTTGCTAATGGTAGCACTAAAATGTTAATGTTACTATTAAAGCAGTGCTGTAACTTGGATCTTGAATGTCCCTAAAAGTCTCACATGTTGGTCTCAAGTCCTGGTTTCCTGTGATACTATTGAGAAGTGGTGAAAGATGTAGGAGGTGAGGCCTAGTAGGAACAAGTTAGGTTACTTGGAGCCTGTCCTTGGGACTTGGGAACTTGGATTCTCTCTCTCTCTCTCTCTCTCTCTCCCTCCCTCCCTCCCCCTGTCCTCTCAGATGCATCTATCTGTCTGTCCATCTGTCTGTCTGTCTGTCTGCCTGCTTGCCTATCTCTGCTTCTCTTCCACTGTGAACTTAGCAGTTTAGAGTGCCATGTACTTCATCTATAATGTATACCACTATAGCCCCAAAGCAATGAGATGAAACCATGAGCCAAATGAACCTTTCCTTTAAAAAAATTGATTATCTCAAGTATTTTTGTCACAGCAGTGGAAAGGTAACTAATAGAGGCAGAAAAATGTGTCTGTTTCTGGTCTTGATCTTGGTCTCTCCCTGTTTCTGCCTCTGTCTCTTTCTCAGTCTCTCCATTCTTGCTTCTCCCTTTGTCTTTATCATGTTTTCTTCATCTAGCTGCTACTCTGCATATCTCCCAGTAGATCTAAGATGCTCTCATTCATAACTTAAAACCCCAGTGAGAAAAATTTGTCTTTCATACCAGTGCCAAGGAAACTTCCTGAACTCATTCATGTTTGCCTTGTTTCGGTTGCATGCTCTTTCCTAAGTATCCTGAGACCATGCCTCTACTTAGGCTGTGTCATGAGCTATGGAAGTAGTGGCATAAATTCCAGCAGAAACACAAGGCCTGGATGTTGAGAGAATTGATGCTCATATAAAAGTGGACACCATTATAGGAAAGAACTAGTTACTTCTAGATTGCATACAAGATGGATGTCCTCTAACAGAACAAGGAAGAGTGACTGACATTTCCTCTAAGAGTCAAAGATTGAGAGAGGAATGGGTTGATTGGGTTTTCACCAAGGTTATGCAGTTGTTTTAAAATGGTAAACATTTGGATGAGGTTTTTGAGATGGAACTGTACATATCATCTTAGGCTGACAATGGAAGAGACCGAGGGTCAACTTCTAATCTATGAGCTTACTAACAAAATTGTACCTTCATCTATATAGGAGAATATCATATAACCTTTGATTCTCTTTGTCTTTTAAAACTGGGGAAAATGGCATTATAAGTGAGAAACACTTAAGTTTTGAAAGACAGTTGGGAAATCCTATTCTGAGAGTAAAGATTCCTGAGTAAAGTATGCTACTATAAGTCAAAGTTTATTTGAGGGCACTGGGAAGAGTGGAGTATGAGGAAGATTAATAGTTCACTATAAATTTACAAGAAAGCAAGTGCTCTGAAAAATCAGAGAACAAGCAGAAGGATCTCAGAAAACAAAACAAAATTGTTCTGAAAGTACAGAGGATACATCATTGAAAGAAATGGACAATTTTATCTAAGAAAATATAGACTTATTAGAGGAGTCCTTAGAAGTATATATAAATAGTGACAAAGTAAATGGAATTGTTTTCAGGTTTATCGTGAATAAGATCCAAAGTTTTGAGAAAAAATAACAAAGAAACCTTTCTACCTTATTTATTCAAAAACATATTGTTTGAAATTAAGAAAACAATTGATTTTTTAGGCTTAATAGTTTATAGGAAATGTTGTTGATGAGGTATTTTCAGATTTTAAAACAAAATACTTGAAGTAATAAAATGGCAATTGTGAATCTATTAATTTTATAGATCAATGATTGGTATTTTGTAGAAATCATTTAAGTAGTCACAAGAGAATATATGTAAGTTAGGACATGTAGGCAGTTTATAATAAAAACAAGTGGAGAGAGTCTATGTGTTTTTGATTCATGGGTTTAGACATAAATGATCATTTTAAAATATAATTTGTACTACATAACCCAGGTATGATTATTTTCTTAATAAGATTTCCTACTCCTTTCTAGTTTTCTTTTGTGCCAGGTATTTTCATTTGCTTGAACTCAGGGCCTGGGTGCTGTTTATTAGCTTTTTCGATCAAGACTGGTGTCATACATAACTCTCCCTCTGGATTTCAGTGGTTAACCAGAGAAAAGATTCTCACGGGCATCTCTGCCCAGGCTGGCTTTTAGCTGTGATCCTCAGATCTCAGCTACCTGGGAGTTTAGGTGTGACCTGGTACCAGGCAGAGGTGCCAGGTACTTTTAAGACATGTGCGTAGAGAGAATTGATGAAACAAACTCCCAGTTTTGAGCCATTCACCATCTTCCCTGGGTGCTGAAGATAACAAGTCAATACAAGCCTTCGTCCAGGCCAGAGGAGTTTACTCAGGGTTGTTTCTTATGACAAGCAGCTATGTTAATAGCTTGGCCATAATGGTAGGTTGAATTTTCTTTTAAGAGGCAGTGTACACTTAACTCTTAAGTAGATGCTTACACTGTTTCAGTAATGGTGAACCAAGGTCACATTTCTCTTGGCCTATTTTGCGGAAAGATCTGGAACAAAACTTGGGAGTGAATAACTGATTCTCTTCTGCACAATTTTACATCTACTCTAACTTTTCCCAGAGAAATTATCAGTCCTAAAAATGTTCTCAAATAAGCTGGGGGAAACAAAAGAAACAATGAGGGAGAAAAGGAGAAAGACACAAAGGATTAATGTAGATAAAGTAGGAAAACATTTCCAAAGCAAGTGAGAGGGAGCAAGCTAAAGAGTATGTGTCATGAATAGCCAGGGATAGAAATCTTGAAATTATTTTGGGAAAATGAAGGACAGCCAGTAAAGAAAATTCATTTCTTTTTTCACAGAGGCAAGATGAAATGAGATTCCAGTTCTCTTTGGCGTTAATAGGAATCTAATATTCAGATCATGGAAAATAATGCAATGTCCATTTCTGAGCAGCACATCTAACTGGGATATTGACACAATCCCTTGAACAGAAAAGGAGAAGATAAAGTAACTTCTGAGTTGTCTTCTAATTCTAATTGTTAGAGTTTAAGTTAATCACATTGGGTAAATTTGGTCCCTGAGGTAAAAGAAATGAAAACATTCTTCATTTCTTTCTTTTTCATTTTCTGAAGAAATCCCATGTATCTTATTAAAAGAAATATTTATATGATTTGTACTTATATAACATTATTGGTAACTTATTTCTATGTGAAGACTTAAACCAGTAGACAGCAGAAGTCCAAAGTACCAGAAGCAAAATAGAACAGAAAGAAATTTTGAGAAATTTGAATATACTTGTTTTTTTAATGCATGTTTTCTCCATTAAAAGTAAACATTTTCCTTAAATACTGTATATGGTTTTTGGCTCAATTGCTCTCCTTTAGAATTGTACCATAAAAATGTCTTAAGGATATATAAACAATTTTCTTTAGAGGTTTATAATAGCGCTAGATATAATAGTGAAAAGTAGAAATAATCTATATAACAAATGTTTTATAGATTCTTAAAACAACTTACCTAAATAATGCAGTGTGGAAAAAATTAGTTGAAATAAAAGGCTATTCATACAAGTTAGAGAAATCAGATTGAAATTTGAATATATGCCTTACTTATTTGTCATTTGTGTGTAAATAGGGAAAGAAAGGGTAGTATGAAAGGGTATTGAAAGTATTGAAAGGGTAGTATGGCAACGTTGTCTTCCTGTTTGGGTGTTTAATTTTCTTTTATTTTTCTTACTTTTAGTTTCTTCAATGAATTTGTATTGCCTTTGAAACAATGGAAATATATTTTAAAATTTAGATAATGAACTTTATGTCTTTGTGGTAAAATACCTATCTATATTTGTAAATAATACGTAATCTACATATCTACCCATCTTTATTATATATAACGTATATATGTTTATATGTATGTGTGAGTGTATGCATATATACTTAGTATAAAGGTGTATGTGAAAATAAAGACTGAGCACACGCTAGCTCACCTCGTATTTCAAATATGATCCCTCTTGAGGTATGGGGGTCTAATGTTTTAATAAAATTTCTTTTGTTCCTCAAACACATGCTTATACCCACCTTAGGACCGCTGCTTAAGCTCATCCTTCTTTCACACACACTTTTCAGGATCTTTATGAGCATCTTGTTCTCATCTTCAGGACTTGGTTCTGATATTCCCAACTCTCAGTTCATGGTCATTCACATAGCTTTCCCTCGATTTTTGTCTCATCCCCCTGCTTATTTTCCTCAAGTCACCCGATTACAATCTGTGGCTGTCTCCCTTTTCTATTGGTGAGTTTGATAAATGTCTGCCTCTTCCTCTAGGAGGGGAGTTCTGTGAAAGCAAAGACCAAATCAGGGATTGCTCTATCTCTAACACCTGGCATAAGGTCTGGTGTATAGTGGATGGAGAATGAATTGTCCAGAAAGTATTTCAGCAAGATTAGCAATCATTAGGATTTGTCTCAGAAAAACTGGATGGGCTGTGTTAAATAAATAGAAATTTACAAGTTTTAATCAATACGTGAATTATATACATGCACACATGTCTATATACGTGCAAACATAGGTATATATACATGCATGTATACTTATATATGTTTGCACTTATTTAGTATTTATAATTTTTACTGTGTGTATATATAATATGTATGCATGTAGGTGATGCTATATAAAATTTTCACCATGAAAAATGAAAATACATAATGAACTTCAAACTCCATGGTCTTGAGCCTGCTTGAACAGTTATCAACTATTTTGTCTCACAAACACAATCCTTCACTTGCCTTTTAATATAGATTGGTTTAAACAACATTTTGGGTTTTTAAAAAAAATTTACGTACATTATTATCATTTTAAAACAAGCATAATTTTATTATTTAAGATTTAGCCATACTTTTTACCATTTTAAGTATCAATATTTAAAAGAATGACTACTTACTGTTTTTCTTCATGTAAAACATTTGTTTTTGCATACTCTTTTGCATCCCATTTTGCTTTGAAATGAACCTTTACATTTAGTTTCCATATACTTAGAGGGTTCTTTATTCTTAAAGTGGATAATTTCTTTTAGGTTTCAAAGGTAAACTTTTTGTGTTTGTTTAGGAATATGATAGGCAAAACTCTTTTCTATGCATTACTTTTTCTTTTTTGGAGGTGTGTGTTTTCCCATGTATCTTTTCATCTTTCTCAGTATTATTTTGTTAATCTGCCATGAGATGATAAATTGTCTTCAAAGAGTAAATGATCCTGAAACTATTGTTTAATGAATAGTCTGAGTTTTAGATAGTCAATAAGTATTTACTTCACTTTATTTTAATTTGGATTGTACAGCAAATCACCATTAGCAATTTAGGATTTCTACAGAAAAGTGATCTTGATTTAGTTGTATGAACACTTTTGTCTTTTTTCCTCTCATAAGCTGTTAGAACTGTTGTAGTGCCTTTTTTCTATAAACTTGGGCTGATACAGTTTCTTTATGTATATTGAAGGAATGTTAAGTAATTCCTTGCATCATGAGTTATTAATAAGGATAAGAGACACATGTATTCTTTACTCGTTTTCAGTACTCTAGCAGAAAGCCATGATTTGTTGGCTAAATGGAAAATTCCAAAGAGTTGCTAGCTATGACTTCTTTCTCTATGCCCAGTTTCCAGTTGTTATTAAATTTTCTCCCTGGTCTGTACACTAGAATGCTGAGCTGAACAGTGACAGCCATGCCTTTTGTGGTTCACTTGTTTGGTGAATGAGGGCATGCTAACTGGATCTGACCAGCTGCACTCACAAACATAGAATAGATGCCGAGCAAATGGATCAGCAGGTAATCTTTCTTTCTCAGTTGCAAATATTGCATCCCATGTAGATAACATTGACATATAATCATCAGCCAGCCTCAGACTAGTAGATAAAGAGAAATGGAAACGTTCCTGAAGGCTGAAGATTTGAGTCTGCTTTTGATGGTATATTATTCTGAGGATTCACACATTTATTGACCCCCGTGCTTCAGAGGTCAGCATGATAATTCAGTGTATATTGATTTGGACCAATTCAGGAATTGCTCATTTATTGCCTATATTTATGTAAATAAAGCACTAGCATTTCATCTTCCAATTATAATATGTTATTGAATTAATATGATTAAAGATAAATCTGGACTAAGGTTAACAGGGCCTTTGTTTCTGTCATGAGGTGCAAAGGAACAATCATGTTAAATTAATATATTCCTAAAGCGATGGTTATACACTCAAAAATCACTTATCATACCCCCATCTCCTTTTTATATTTCAAACCAACCTCATGCTAACATAACCATTTTCATTTCTGGCTTTTCCTTTTTACACATCTCCTAAATAACTACCTCTTTATTTTTATGAGAAAATTTTTCTACAAATGGGAATATGGTGTCTCTATGATAATTAAGTCTGACAGGAATTTAGTATTAGAAGGGTTTCAAACAAACAAGCTTACTATTTTTATACAATTATTTTCATCTTTCTTTTTCTAAATAGTACAAACAAAGATGTATATAAAGTAGGAACTAGGAGTTCATATATTTGGTCACTTAGCTGTTTTTCCTAGACCATTGCTTTGTTGCCTAAGCTTGAAATCACCTTTTTGAGAATCAATAATACAGAAGACACCAAGCTATGACCCACAAGATCAATCTTTCTTTTTGCCTTAATGGAGGAAACGGAAATTAAGTTTAGAAATGTGAAGAATTATTTCGTTTTTTGTGTTGTAGTTTATATAACAGAACAGCTCTGGCCATTGAAGTGTAAGAAAACATATATGCTTTACTGATAATTAGTTTGATATCTTGCCTTTTAATATTGCTTGATATGAAAATCATTTTACTGAAGCATTGCAATTACAAAGGGCTTCTGGTATCTGTTTCACCTCATCGCTGATCCATTCCGTATAAAAATAAATTGAGAAGCACTTTCTGTTGGACAGTGTTTTATAGAGAATACAGGATAGTTGATGGTGTGGCCTATTTCTTAAACTTATCAAACTACATCACCACCAGGAGACATTTACTGTGGGGACAAGAGATTCGTTGGTAAGCAATCCCTTTTGCCACCAGGTAAGGGTTACCCAGGAACTGACAGCAGCGTGGAATTTAAGGACATCAGTCCACTTGGGAAAGAAAAAAAAAGAGAATATAGAAGAGATGGAATCACTGGCTACTGAGCAGCAGGGAAGGAAATGATTTGTGCCGCCTGCTGATCTATAAAGGTATATTATGCACAGTAAGAACAGGTTAGTTCTTTCAGCTAATGCCTTACCACACTCTAGAACTGATGGCACAAACTATGCAGGGTAAGCTTCTCTTCCAGCATGGCCTGCGCAATGATTTGGTATTGATTTTCGGGAAGTTTTGTCTTCTATGGGGGCATTTTGTTGGCTAACTTCGAAACAATCCAATCAAGTCAGTGCAGTGATGAGGGTAGGGAGAGAGAAGCCCTGCGTGGGCCAGGCCTCTGCCTGGCTGGTAGGTAGCCCCTCCACACTAAGAAACCTCTTTCAAGTCTCCCTTCTCATCAGGGGAATTGTAATCTTGGGGAATCCCTGTGCCTGATTGCAGCTCTCCTCCCAACCGCGCACTTTTGACCCCGGTATTGATTCTGTTCTCTCATCAAAAGAGCTGATGTAATTCCATGTGCCGGGATCATGCCGTGATTTGCATTTAGGAGCTGCAACTGTGCGCTGACCCCAAACCATTTCATCAGAATGAAAGTGGACCCAACGGCAGATGCGTTTCCCCATAATATTAAAGTCTATTGTGCCATTTGGTGGGTTTCTTTATTGTACATAGGGGGGGAAAAAAAGGGCATACAGCTTCTGCTCTGGATTTTGATTTAATTTCAACCAAGAATTGGTAAGTTCTTTAAATCGTAGCAAAGATCAAAAGAGATTTTATTGATTTCTGCATTCGGGCAGTAAGCAACATTCCAACTTGTTAAAGCTTAACACTAAATGGGAAAAGCATTGGAATATGTCCTTAGAAATTGTAGCACATTTAGCACTTTTTCCCCCCAGATTTTTTTCTTACTAATATACAGCAATAGGAAGCCTACTTATTGAGTAGCTACCTAAACAGAAGAGGAGCTACTAACTAGAAATAGTCTTCAATAATTCTCAGAAGAAAGAGTGAATGTCATCAGTAAATCCAAGGCAATGTAAATACTTGTTGTTCAATTATTTCATTTGATTCTCTTCCACTTCCTTAACTTTTTTGTATTTGTCTCTCTCCTCCTTTAAGCATTGTGTAAAATGGGGAGAAGGTAATTCAGGAATCACAAGAACTAAAAAAGAACTGTATGGAAAAATCAGTATAAATCTACAATTACATGCATTACTTTCTGCTTTCCTCACTCTCTTCAGCTCCCATTCATTCTCACTAATTCCAACCAACAAATATTTACTGAGAAGTTAGTTGATGAGCAAAACAGATAAGGACCCTCATGCAATGGCTAACCTAGATGGAGAGAAATAACTTCATATAATGAGGAGGAAAGGATTTCCATTAACAGCTGATGATAGAAATTACTCTCTGAATGCATCATAATCATTTTGAGAATATTGAAGAGAACTGGAAAAGTGGTAGAAATAGAGACATTGAAGCAGTTAAGTGTGAGTGGAACAACTCCTTGGAAATTAAGGGAGGGGCTGTGAGTTTTCTTACATGGATGGAGGGAGAAGGAACTTAGTGGTACTACCACCACAAAAGGAAACAGAAAGCTGTGAATGAGGTCATGGTAATTGTTCACACTCATGAAAAGCTTGGTGCAGTGGATCATTTATAGAGAAGCTACACAAAGCTGTCCTTTTTACCCAGACAGTGAGAAATTAAACCAAGATGGCACTAGACGATTGAAAGAGTATGATATTTGTTAAATCCTCTGAGATTAGCAGAGATAACCTGAAGAATAACCTGAATTTTTATCAGGTTGGTATTTAGATGCTCCAGCTGGCAGTCTGTTATTCTTTTTTCAATACAACTACTTCAATATGATTATAAATTCCAGAATATATATATATATATATATATATATATATATATATATGAATATGGTGCTGATTCTAGTTTAGATTGAAGTGGGAGGTCAGGTTAGATGAGACTTCTTTATATTTTCAGATCTTGATAACGTTTGCTTTCCTTTTAAAAGAATTAGGTAGTTTGACCAGAAAATAATTGCAAAAATTTCTGAGCTTAAAAATGTTGATTAAGAAAATATTGATAATGATTCAAGCTTATAATTATGATACATTTTTGCTTGACTAGTCTTAACAAATCTTCAAAGCAATTAAATGAGAAAAGGTAATATGATATCAGCATTGAAGATGGGATGTTGCTAGACTTGACAGTCAGACAATTCAGTCTTGCTGAAGGCTAACAGACTAAGTGTCAAAGAACTTGAAAACAGATCTTTTCATCAGAAAGTCTCTGACTTTTCTCCAAATTTGCAGGAAATATGATAATATTTGCCAGTGGCTTTTGTTTAAAATAGTCATCTGCTCCAATAATCATAAAGGGTGATTTTATTTTTCACATAAAATACATTTTATTAAAATCTCAGGGAACGTAGTACTGAATACGTTGAGGCTCACTGCTAGAGATTCTGTACTGTGGCCACTAAAAGACTGTAAGTGATTTCTGGATTGGGGCTGTAGCTCAGTGGTAGAGTGCTAGTATATAAAAGACTGTGGGCTCAATCTCAGAATGCAAAAGAGTGGGGGGTTAATATTTGGATGGACTTACTCATAAATTTCTCATTGTCCCAGAAGCAATTTGTATGTGTGTGTGGGCGGGGATGGGAGGGGGGGTGCAACTCTCTAAATCCCCATCTACAAGTCAGGCTAAAAATCACTGAAGTGTTCTGGGAAAATAACCCCACTCCTGAGATGAGTCCCTACAGAGAAATACTAAGTTGTAACAGCATGATATCTAGGTTGTTGAATTTTGTCTTGGGGTATGCTGATTTAAAAAACATTTGACCAGAATCCACCATCTTTCCCATCATATTCTTATAGTTAATATATATATATATATTAATGTATATATATATACAAGATCTAAGTTTTAATAATCACATTGAAATACATGTTTTTCTTATCATTGAAATTAATAAAACAAAATGAACTCTTTTTTGATAGCTAAATTCACAACATATATTTTTCATTTCTGACAATCTTTATCTGCAGTTTAGTTAGAAAATAAAATGTTGAATTTGAATTCTGAAACCCAAGGTTTACATCTCAAGCTTCTCTGATTCGTCATAGATCCTACTGGAATAGATAAGTTACTTTTCTAGGCTTGAGGTTCATCACTCATAAGAACTTGCTCAATGATACATGACTTAGAAATTACCTTTGAGGGATGAAAATTAGATTGCATATGTGAAATAAGCCAGGACAAGTCTTTTATGTGTATTTATTTTACACATTCAGGTGATAAACAAAACAAAGTAGTGGTGTTCTCAGAATACCGGGGACTGCTTGTGGATAAAGTAGACAAAGACAGGATGTTACCAGGGATTTCTTTTAACACTTAGATATTTACACCCAGATCCCTTGTCACCTGTATGTAGATACTGTGTTCTTCTTTCCTCAAGAAATTCTTATGTATCTCTTTGGATTCCCCCCCCCCCTTTTTGTGGAAATTAGAAGTTATGATAAGAAATGAAAGGTAGAATCCATGATTTCAGGCTCTGTAAGGACTTCTTAATTTGTCTTATTGTCCTGGATCTGTTACCTCCTTGCTTGTTAAGTCTACCAGAGAAATCAAAGCTCAGGTTAGGCAAGTCCTGCAAAGAAAACTGGGGGTATTAATTCAGAAGCACTAATTAAATCTCTTTCCCATGTAGGCACCTGTAGGATGACTTGAACTTCACTGAGCTTCACTTGAGCTTCACTGTTACTTAGATATTTATGCACTCTTTCTAATGAGAACAATTTTGAAAAAAATACTAAAATGACATCTGTTTCACAGGCATCACCCCAGATATTGATTGTAGCAGGCAGAAATAGTCAGGATTGTGAGAGAATTTGGGGTATTGAGAGGAAGACCATTTATTCCTTGGAAAGATAAACTTTTTAGATACGTATGATCTTAAGTTTGTTGTGTGTTCTATCAGCTAATTTATTTTATTTTTTGCTCAGTAGTTATTTGTGTGTTGATTAACATCTGTGTCACTAACATTCACATGCAGAAAAGAGAAAAATGTTTGCAAAATTATTTTGTACATTGGAAATCATCATGTTTGACAATCAGATATGTGTTGAAAACATTTTGATGTTGCAATAAAAGGTAAGCATCATGTCTATTGAATTTAGTTTATCCTAAGGCTGGATACATGCCAGAATTTCATGCATCAATTCCTACCAAGATGAAGGGCAAAAGATTATATGTACCAAAGACTGTAGCTTTTAACCAAGAGGCGATCCTTCAGACATTTTTAAAGGACAAAAACATTAGGTAGCCAACCCAGCATTTAAAATGGTCCAGTAAGAATATCCATTATCAAGAAAACTAATAATAACAGATGCTGAAGGGGATGTGACCAAAAGGGAACCCTACTACATGGTTGGTGGGAGTGTAAACTTGTTCAACCACTCTGGAAAGCAGTATGGAGTTTCCTCAAAAGGCTGAACATAGAGCTCCCCTACCACCCAGCAGCCCCACTTCTGGGCATCTACCCAAAAGATTACAAGCAAGGTCACACCAAAGCCACGAGCACAACTATATTCATGGCAGCACAACTCATCATTGCTAAAATATGGAACCTACCCAGATGTCCCTCAGTAGATGAGAAGATCAAGAAAATGTGGTACATATACACAATGGAATTCTATACCTCTACCAGAAAGGACGACACTGCCCCATTCATAAGGAAATGGAAAGATTTGGAAAAAAAATCATACTAAGTGAAGTGAGCCAGACCCAAAGAAACATCTATGGTTTCCCTCATCAGGAATAATTATTACAGGTCTAGGATTATCCTAGCAGAAGAGCACAATAGCTCAATAGCTATGCACACATGAATCTATAAGATGATGCTAAGTGAAGTGAACTCCAAGTTATGGAAACAAGTGTTTTGACACTGTTATTTCTAACACACCATGTGAAATTATGCCCTTTTTCTTTTGTCTTTCTTTCCTGTGGTTTAACCCCTGATATCACTGTAACTGATTTTGGTACCCCGGATATTGTATATACGTGTATTGGAACTAGGGAAGGGAAAGGAAATATCAAAATCAAGAGACAAAGGATAAAAAGACAAACCAATCAACAGCAGTACTTACAAAACTATATGGTGTAAACCAACTGCACAATTCAAGAGGGGCAGGGAAATGGGGAGGGGGAAGGTGGGGGGGAATGAGGGAGGCGATAACAAGCTGGATAAGAAATGTACGCACTGCCCTATGTTTGAAACTGTAACCCCTCTGTACATCACCCTGACAATAAAGAAATGAAAAGAATAAAATGGTCCATGATGGTTAGATCAAGTGGTTAGCACTAGTTTATGGTATCAAGCCTTCTTTACCTAGTTTCTCTTACGTGTTGTAAACTTGCACCCATATAAAGAGGCTACCTGTTGCCTTTATTAGTTGTATTTAAAGAGTTTTACTGTGACATTTCCACATGTACACAATGTATCCCAATCAATCTCGCCATGTCTATCACTCTAGTCCCTTCTACTCTTCCTTCTTTTTAAAATTATTTTTTATTGTTAAAGTAATGTTAGAGGGGTTACAGTTACATGCATAAGGCAGTGAGTACATTTCTTATCAAACTTTTTACCTCCTCCTTCATTTTTCTTCCACCTTTCCACCTCCATGGTTCCCTCCCCACTCTTCCCTGAGATGTACAGTTGGTTGACAGCATAGTGTCTTGTAAGTATTGTGGTTGCATTGGTTCGCCTTTTACCCTTCACCTCTCCATTTTGGTGTTCCGATAAACATACATACAATACCCAGTGTACCAAAGTCAGTTATAGCAACAACAGGGTGTAAAAGCATGGGGAAGAAAGACAAAGAAAAAGGCATAATTTCATAGGGTACATTGGACATAATGACATCAAAGATAGAACACTTATTTCCAAATCTTGTACTTCATTTCATTCAGGATCGTCTTATGTGATCATGTATACATTGCTCTTGAGCTATTGTGCTCCTCTGCTAACAGTATCCTAGAAAAGCACTCATTGTTCCCAATGTCCACTCTTCCTTCTTAAAGTGATTTTTAGCAGGATTCATCATTCTAGTTTTACAGACGCTAGTACATGTATACATGGGTAGTTACAAGAATATTGTAATGCAAGTATATATTTATTTCACCTCAGTAACGGTTGACTTTTTGTGTCTGTTTCTGTTGGTTAAACCCAGGACCTTGATATATGAGGCAAGTGTTCTACCTTTTGAGCCACATCCCTAGTCCTTTTGTTTCGTATTTTTATTTCTAAGAGTAGGGTCTTGTTCCCTTTGCCAGGGCTAAGCCCCAACTCGGAGTTCCTTCTATCACGAGCTCCAACTGGCTTTGTGTTTGGCAACTGAAATCCCTGATATAATCTAGCGTTTACGAAGCCCGTTTTGCAATTTCCATAGGTGCATCTGAACGCGCTCCTTGCTTGGTCTAGCCACGTGAAACGTCTGCGCGATGTCTCCGTGTTCGTTCCAAGTCGCAAGTGTGAGAAATGAGGTCTACAGATGGTGACAGAGTAGTGATGCTATGGGAGCCCACAGGGTAAATGTCAGGGGGCAGACGTCGGTGGGGGGGGTGCTCACAGAGAGTCAGGGAGCTTCCCTTTGGAAGTGTGGACATCTGCCTCACCCTCTTCTATCCCATTGTGTGTAGAGTCCTTTGGAGGTTTGGGGTTAGTCGATGCAACTGGGAACATCTGGCTACTACTTTTCAGCTTTTGCAATAGCCCTGTTTCATTCTGACCTGAGAGGACGTGAACACTACAAATCCAGCTACAATTGGTTTTCCTGTATTTTTTCAAGTGAATTAGAATAAAAGTGCTAGTACATTGAAGTAGTCTCCCCACATCAAAGTGTTATCACTGGGCAATTTTTCCAGGATGACTAATCATGTCTACAGAAGCTTTAGCCCTACCTGGTATCGCATTTTCAGTATAATCAGTGATTTTTCCACAGGTTTGTTTCTGTTCCCTCACTCTACAGAGAAGCTGAACATTTCCGTCCTCCGGTAGTGGCAAGTGATATATCCGATTGTGTGCTGATGGTGATTTGGAATCTTGATGCGTTAGAAAAATAACTCCATTGAACAGGCAATCTGCACAGCTCACAAGCTACCGCAGAAAGCACTGATATAAATAAAGTGTCAACCGGGTGCTGCAGCTTTGTACAGAATCGTTTTCAAATTTTCTTTTTTGAATTATTAAATAGACCATGTCAGAACAACTCTGATTATTATCCAATCCATATGCTTCTGCACCAATCTTTTATGTGATATCAAGCGACTACAGTGATCAATTGGACCAATCACAAAGGCTCCCTCGTTAGGGAAATGATTCAAGTACTTCACAACACTGCAGCCTCTTATGCAGATATGCAAACACCTGCTGCATTGCATCTGCCTTCTGGAAAAATTGTTCAGGCTTTGAAAATGCATTTATTCCTTCTCAGGAAATAAGTGGAAGTCCATTTTTGCTATTGCAATTTTTAAGCTTGTTGGGTTATGTCAAATACAGCACTCTTATTCAGATATTCTTTGACATATAAGAATTTTGTACATAACCTCCATTGTAAGTAATGATCTTAAGTGTGTATTTCTGAAAACTGTTGTATAAAAATGAAATGCTGTCTTTTGTTCTTTAACAACTACCGTTTGTTTTGGAAGCAGGACTCTGATAAGCAGACATGTGGCTACATGTAATTTATAAAGTGTGATAAAATGGTAATCTCTCACCTACACTAATAGACAGTTTATATAGATAAATAACTCTTAGAATGCATACTGTGGTTGCCTTTAGGGTTTTAGGCATTTAATTAAAATGGAGCAAAAAAAAATTTAGTGCCAGCTTTGGGAATTTAGCCTTGTCTCTTGAATATTCTTTAGTTTGAGAACACAGTTGTGACATTCGCTGGGAATAAGTGTAAGATGGTATTTTCCCTCCTCATCCAAATGATGCTAAAAATACGCAGCATACATATCTCAAGACAAAATGGTTTCTTAAGGATAACTGTGGGTTCACCTGGTAGCTTCCTCCCTGGACTGTACGTGAGGGTGAAATTCAGGAGGCTCTCTGGGAATTGCAGGTGACTGGAGGGAGCCCTTTTACCCAGCTTATTTTAATTATTTATTTATTTATCTATTTATTTATTTATTTATATTTGCCACTAACCTGGGGTGTTGCCATCATTCACAGTGACTGCTGAAGCAGAAGGCTGTCTTCTACTGCCTGCATGTGATTTTGACATTGGACGCAGGGAGGCAGGGCAAAGCAATGGCAGAGAGAGGCATGAGGAGGGGCCACTCCAGTCCTGGAGACACAATGCTTTCCAGAATGCAAAGATTGCAGGAGGCACAGGGACTGCCCACTTAACGGGAAAAATGCATCCAGACCTTTAGTGTGAACAACATACTCAGTAATGTCTCCTCTTAGTTTCCCATTGGTTCTTTTGAAATGGATTTAGCTTTTCTTTAATCAATGCTTCTAGGAAAGATATTTGATAAACTGTCTCTTAAATATAGAGATAACACACTGAACATGTATACATTTATTATTTTAGTCGTGTTCTGCTTCACATGATTCAGAACACAAAGTAAAGAAAAGGAGAATGAGAGGGAAGTGAATGGGAAAGGAGGAATGGAGGAAGGAAAAATGATAGGAAGGAGGGAAGGAAAGAAGAAAAGATAGGAAAACAAGCAAGCAAGCAAGCAAGCAAGAGAAAACCCAGAAGCTTGTATTGCATTGCAGGGCTAGCCTATTGTTGAACAAATTAGTCTGTGTATTTGTCACAAGTTTGATATACATGATTTGCTGACAAAGCATGAAATTATTACTTAATGAATGTGGCAAAGGTTTTTTTTTTGGTACATAGCAGACTCTGCTTATGCACAATGGTTTCAAGTCTCTGATGTGTGTATTTAGATTCTTGACATTCTTGGAAAAGATGAGAAATGGTCTGAAAACTTAAGAAGAAAGGTTAGTAAGGAGTTACAATTTTGAGTCCTTTGGAAGCTTCATTTTTTCCCCCCTTTGTGATTCACTTTGAGATCTGGAAAATGATGTATTTCCTAATTTGAGAATAATTGTGAGAGGACTTAATTGTTACAGTGTGTGAAGTTATCTTATAGGTTTGAATAAGGCTGCTGTTTCAATGGGAACATGTGGTATTGCGTATTGAGGGTAGAGAAAAACAAAAGGCAGTATGTCAAACGTGTGTATGTGCCTGTGTTCATGCTTCTCTATTCTCATCCTATCTGCAGACTAATGTAACAGTGACAGTCAAGATCTAACTCTTACAATTCCAAATGGAAATTAAGACAGTCTCTTGTTAATAATCCAAGAAAATAAGCATATTGTTTTCTCCTTTAGATATGGTTTAGCCATCAATGTGGATAAAAATTAGCCCAGCATTTCCAGATCATTGTCAAGGGGGAAGAAAGAAGGGAGAAGCTCTGTCAATATTTTCCTCGTGGGCAATGGAAATAAGCTCGTATGATTCCATAGTCCTTTACCCTCTTCCCCTCCCCCCATCGTTTGATCACATTATTCACACAAAGAACCAATGAGCCATTGTGCCATTACCTTAAAATCCTATATTAATGAGACAGCTACAGTTTTTAATCATTTGAGTTAAGCCTTGAATATTCTGTTTGCTAATATCATGCATCCATTTAAAATGAGAACAAGTGTTTTATTATCTTTGTTTTGCAAATAGTGAACAAAATACTGGTATTTTTCTTTGTAAAGGTGTCAAATATTCAGAAGACAGCATCTTATTTTCAGCAAGTTCATCTTCTCTCTAAAAACGTGGTTTAAAAATGAGTCCCAATGAGACACTTAGGGAAATAATGACCCTGGCATTTTGTTTTCCCTGCAAAATATTTGGGTAGATATAAAGATATATACAAATAATTCACTAGCCACTCTTCATCTTTTAACAAAACTGAAAATGTTTGAGATGACATTTAAATGGTTTCTAAACAGCTTATATTTAGTGTCTTCTGGACACATAATTGTCTGTGTAAAAGAAAAGGTCTTTTGCTTTGTTTTTGTTTAATTTTGTCAGTATGATTAATTTGCTTGTATTTATTATAAAATGGCTTAGAAAAGTACTTTAAATAAAATTTAGCTAAATATATGGTTTAAACTGCATTATTTCTTTTTAGCTAGTAACAATTTTTCAAACTTAAAGCATGACATCTGGGCCACCTTGATTTCACAGATGTCAAAATCACACAGACTTTTCAAAGGACATCATCTTATAACATTTCTATATAAATGGACAGTTGCTTATTCAACCTTTGGAAAATTGTCAAGCAAATTATCTGTAGATTTTTATTAGTTTTCTTTTTTTACAGTTATTTTCTTGTTTGATGAAACATCTCTCATTTGTTGGGATTTAAACTATACAATACAATTCTAAGTTATGATTAACAAGTATATTGAGTAAGCTATAAAATATGAATTTTAGAGCAGGAAGAAATGCATTAAAATGTAGTTTGGTCTTGCTTCCATAATACAAAATTATATTCACAAGTGAAATTCATGGGCAAACTTTAGCAAAATTGAAAGCAATTCATGTAAGAGGATTTTATAGCTAAGAAATGCATCATTTGTATTAATAGATTTATTGTATCCATATCACTGAATGCAATACTATAAGAACAAAATCAGAAACACATAGGGATTTTCTTTGATTTGTGTTTCTCACATTTCAGTAGGCAATCTTTTATGTAGCACTATTTTGGTATGCATAAGACAGCCACTGACCTGGCGTTTTCAAGGAATTCTGGATGTGTTTAAGACTAAATCTTGGTATTTGTGTTTCCAAATATAATGACAATATTACTCCATTTTGTTGATGAAGAAAGTAAATTCTTAATCCAATTGATCTTACATACAGACAGAATCAAGCTGCCTTTTGAGAATACTGAATTCTCAGTCTAGTTCTTCATGTTAAAATTCAGTTGGTCTCTCGTTTGTTCTAATCCAGAACATACATGGTTCTTCCCTGTACTACTCTTGTCCTCATCTGCCCCTATCAACTTCCTGGAATCACTTCCATTGACTTTTTTTCCTTATAATGATTTCTGCATAATCTAGTAACCAAGCAGTAGATTGTATTAACTGGCAAGGGCTGTCCAAACTGCAACATTTTGAAATCTCTTCTGATGAATTCTACAGCAGCAACTATATCTACCCAGAGTAGGCAGTAGATATCTTATTTTAGTTATTGATATGTTTTTCAATTCAGAAAAAATCATTAGCAACAGAATCTAAGGAGACTGATTCAAATGATTATCACACTGAATTTCAAAGTCTGTTTTACACAGAATATAACACTTTTTTTAGGTTTTTAACTAAGTAGCGATAAGGAGAAGGTCCTTTTTCTCTTTGGCTAGCTAAATAAATGTTCAACACTATTAATTCAAACAACAACAACAACAAAAAAACAAACCCACAAGCATCCTGTGTATTTAACTACTTTGCTAAGACTGAGGTTTTTTTTTTGTTGTTGTGGTTTTTTTTTGTGGTTTTCTTCTGATTAGGATATCAAGAATTCCTTTGGCAATATTAAGTGTACCCATTCCCCTATTTTCTGTTTTGGTTTTGACCTATTTTTTAAGGGATATGAAATGTATGTTAACTCTTGTAAAGCACATAAAAGCCAGTTCAGTAGAAGTCATTGTATTTCACTCATTCATTTATTTATTCATCTTTTGAACAAGAAAATGAGCCAGAGTTCTTGTTTGATTCCTGTTGCCTGTTTGCTTACCCTAAATTTTCCTTTCTTCACACACGAAGAAGCAAACACTGTCCCTGTCAAGTGATAAATGAGGCAGAATTGGTGACGTGCATGTTTGTCAACATAAGCGAGATCAAATGATTGCTCAGCAGGAAGAAACCACAGGAAATCCAATGATTTTTGACTAATTAGCAAAATAATAATAATGTCTCTCTAATGATTATCTTGTACTGGGTTGTGGCCTTTTATCAGACAAGATATTCCTTTAACACAAACTAGTACTTTGGAGATGAGCTACTTACTGATTTTCCTTGAAGTCGTAGACATGGAATATTTTTGAAAAAAAAAAAAAACAACTTTTAAAGCATCCTCTTTTTTATTATTTGGTTAGCTGACAATGAGAACTCAGTCATATTTCAGCTTTCCATTAAAAAAATATATAGCCAATGCCTGTTTTAGGTAATGCTTTGAAAAGCAACACATACATTTTCAGGACCATTAGAAGTTCCCGTTTATTTTGTCTATCCAGGGGATTTTACAAGAGGTGTTCACGAGGTAACTTTGTTGAAAATAACAACACAAAGACTTTTTTTCAACATGCCCCCCAATGATCAGTCATGTCAAATGCTTAGGAATCTTTTCTAGGACATTGAGAAGATATTTTAATGTAGGGCTAAACTCTTGGTCCAAGAAAATATTGCTTTTGCTCTGTTGAGCTCTGTGCATTATTTTCCCCTGAAGATAGTTACAGAATTCTGAGCAAAACTCATCCCAACCGCATACTTTTCAGTCTCTGTGTGTCAGATTTACACCTGAAGTACAGCTCAGGAGTGGATGAGCTTGGAAGCAAACTTAGGTTGTCATGTGGCATTGCTCTTGGGCCTCATTGCTTCGGATGCTCAAACTGCTTGAATTGTATGAAATATCACTAATGGAATAGTAACGTGAGAGAAACAGAAGTTTAAAAATACTGCCTCTAAACACAGAGCAGACAAAATTCCATGATTTTAAGTTACCATGTCTTCGGAATATAAACCACACCATTTTGTTTTACCCTTTAGCAACAAAAATCTATTTTCTTAATTCCAAAATCATCAAGGAGTTTTGTTGTTAGTATGCTTGCTTATGCTTAAAACAATTGAAGCAGGAGCCAGGAACATATTTTCTTTTATGTTTAATTTTAATATTTGTCTCTTTACATCCACCCAGGCGGTTTACTTCGCATCCTTATCCTTCTGCAGCATTTCCCTTAGGAGCAGACAGTGGTCTCTGCAGTTGGAACCAGAGAACAGCAATAGCAGCCTCTTCCTTTGTTTCATCCTAGGAGAGCGACTAATCGGGAGAGACAGGGAGGGAGGAGATGACAGAGTTGATAGGTCATGGTAATGAAGGGAGGGGCAGTGAGAACGGCTAGCAAGGCAAGAGCAGTGCTGATGGTTTGCTGGGGTGGGTCGGAGGGCGAGAGGACGGAGGTCACTTTAATGAGTCACATGGCTGCCACCTCAGAGTGGGTGCTCAGAAATGTCTCAGTCTCTATCATCGCCAATGGATTTTTCTGTGGCTCTCTGGCTCTGCCATGTTCAGCAGAGTAGCTACTCACCACATGTGACCAGGAAAAAGGACATGTACTTGAAATGTAAAATACACACCAGATTTCAAAGAGGCAGTATTGAAAACAGTTTTTGAATGCAGAAAACATCTCCTTAGTACTTTTAATATCAACTGCATGTTAAAAATGGTAACTTCTTTAATAATATGGAAGGAGGGTTTAAAAAGTTGGTTGAATTTAGTTTTGTTTTTGTCACTTTCTTGCTAGCACTGCAAGGACTTTCCCTCCATGGTAGTCAATTCCTAGAGATAAAGACTCACCTGCAATGGAATCCCCAGTTCACAAATCGATTGGGCCACAGTCTACATTCCAGGTAACTCCTCACTGGGGCCTCACAATTTTGGCCACAGTTCTCCTGTTTAATCAACCCACAGTGGGGCTGGGATATGGCCTAGTGGCAAGAGAGCTTGCCTCCTATACAAGAAGCCCTGGGTTCCATTCCCCAGCACCACATATACAGAAAACGGCCAGAAGGGGCGCTGTGGCTCAAGTGGCAGAGTGCTAGCCTTGAGCAAAAGGAAGCCAGGGACAGTGCTCAGGCCCTGAGTTCATGGCCCAGGACTGGCCAAAATAAATAAATAAATAAAAATTTAAAAAAATAAATAAAAAATAATCAACCCACAGTCATATATCAGACATCTAGTGACAGTCCATATGCCCAGAACCTGAGGAAATGACTGAAACTGGACATTCCTAAATCCGTTTATCCTGCCTCACTTTTTCTTCCATGGAAACGATAATAAAGGCTCCTGTCCCCAGGTTGTCTTCAGTCTCTCTGCCTTTGACTAATCTAGATCTTCCCTCACTCCCACCTCACTGCCTCTCAGCATCCATGATCACAACAAGCTACCTTTCCAATGGCAGTAGTCTTCTGGTGTCTATTGGCTTTGCAATGTTTGGCATAATGATAAATTCTAGATTTCAAAACACCTGTGTCCTGTGGCAATAGGACAAGGCTACATATATAACTCTGTTTCTTCAAATGGGAACCCTCTGCCTACTTGTACTAGAATGGAAATGTTATACATTAGATTCCTGAGCTCAGCTTCTGCAACCTAGCATTGACTTACTTGATGCTATCTATTATTACTTGAATATTATAACAAATGCATAAATCCTTATGAAACAGTGATTTATGCCTCAAGAGGAATCTTTCTTATACCTGTATTATTTTTCTTGACATAACCTACCAAGGAATAAGTAAATAAGGAAAGTAACTTATTCAGAGCCACATAGCTTCCTGGTGTTGGAGCATATATTAATTTTGGAATAAGACTTGATTTACGTATTTACTTAGCACTGTAAGGCACCATGCTCTTTTAGGAAAGTTATTAAATGCCAGTGTACAAATAGGAATTATCATGAACCAATACATTCATTGGCAGGATAGCTTAGATCACAGAGCTTCTCTTCCATTGGGTCCCATCTTCTTCACTGGAGGTGGAGGTAGTTTACCTTGACTTTGTGTGCTACATTCATTCTTTTCATTTGGCCTCATATCCTTGTGGGTCAGGTGTGTTGTAGCTTGGATAGGAAGCCTTCCTCTAGAAAGCTTATGTGATGAAGGGTTGATCCCCAGTGCTAGGCAGTGCTGAGAGGCAATAGGCTGACGATGGAATAAGTTATGTTATTGGATAGTGGAGATGGGAGGCTGCTTAAAGTAAGTAGATCACTAGGGGTGTTTCTCCGAAGTTCACGTATCTTCTGCAAACATTGCTTATCTCATCTCTCTGCTTCGGGAGTGCCATGAAGTGAACAATTCAGCTCCACCACAGATCTACCTCACTGTGGCCCCCAAACCAAAGAGCCAAGTTATCATGACCAGAAGAAACCCTGAGCCAAAGTGAAAATTTCCTTCATCAAATTATTGCTTTCAGGCATTTTGTTACAGCAAGGCGAGTCTGACTAATATGTGTATCTCTTGATGTCAGTGTGCTTACTTTTACCTCCTTTCCATCTTGTGACCCAAGAGTTTAGCCTTCTGGTATCCCTCCCATTCATGTGTGTGGGATCCACCTAGTATCCATTTACCTATACATCCATTGACAGTGTTGTGTTGAACTCTACTATGGGAATACCTTTTTGTTTGTTCATTGTTTTTCTTTTTGAGGTAAGTTCTCACTATATAGCCCAGGCTGGCTTTGAAGTCATATATATATATATATATATATATATATATATGTTTTTTTTTCTTATTGCCAGGTAATAAGATTATAGACTCGCATAGCTATGCCAAACAAATACATTTTTGGTTGACATTTTTCTGTTTGGTATCTTGTGTTATTTTATTTTTTTCTATGAGTGAGAAAAAATCCAAGAGAAACACCCTACAGTCTTTTCTCATTTATGATTATTTTTATTGCTTTTGATTTGTTATTATTTTTGTATTATCTTGTTGATGTTGAGTGATAAACTCAAGGTCTTAGGCTTCCTTGGCTTTGTTTACTTGGCTGAGCCACCACAGCTTCATCCTAGCTTTTTGCTGGTTAATTGAAGATAGAATATCATAGACATTTTTGCCTGGGTTTGCTTTAAGCCACAATCCTCGAGATCTCATTCCCCTTTGTAATTAGGATTATGGGCATGAGCCATAGTCTTCTGGACCAGGAACAGTTTTAGTGATCGTTGCCCTTGCTAAATTAAAACCTGCTACTAACTAATATCTAACTAATGAATATTTAAAATACACTGAGAAAAAGGCATCGTATACTTAGATAGCTTTCTTCTCCCTTCTGTTTGTGATAATATCTATAAACCAGGGGACAGAACAAGTATTAAGGCTAGGAAGTGACCGTTGGCTCAGTACCATTAACTAGTCAGCAGATCTCTTTAATTTTCAGTGTTTTTGTTTCTCTTATGTTGCTTTTCCCTTCTAGGATCTTGTCCAGGCCTCAGAATTACATTTAGCTTTATTTTTGGAAACATGCTTTCCTCCAAAATTACAAGAGTAGTGATTCAGAGAGATTAATTTGAAGGCAGCATGTGCAATAGATTTCAGAGAAGGGAGCTGAAAGCAGAACTATCAGGAGACTCTTGCTGTGTTAGGATTGCTGAAGGCAGAAAGACGAAGAGCTTGAGCAGCGAAGGGCATGTGTTCCCATGGAGCTCTGCACAGCACAGACTACATCTCAGCGCTGTGTCCCTTCATCCCCCAGAAGCCCACATGTTCCTCCAGGGCAGGGAGCGCAGCAGCTAATTCATCTTAGTGTCTCCTTCAGGAAGAGAGTCGGGCTGCACAAGAGTTTGTCCCATGAGTTAGTATGCACGAGAAAGGCAAGCTGAAGGAGAAGCGCACTCAAAGGCAAAGGGGAGAAGAACAAGCCTAGGAAAGAAGAGAGAAATCCTACCCAAGGATGGGCTGGAAAGACGTTCACAACAGAAAACAAAGAAACAATGAGGGAAGCAAAAGGAGATGAGGAAGCAGAATTTGAGGTACAAGCAGATAATGCAGCCATGGCATTCCCCCCCTGTGCTGCTCACTTAGATCTGCACATTATCATCAATCACTTACCTGTGAAACTTCCCCTTGTGTGCTTATTGCTGTTCACAGCACTCAGACTTTAAAAAAAAAACATCATTTACTCCCTCATTCCACTCCCTTCCTTTGGGGTGTCATGAAGGAAAGTCTTTCTCTGCAGCAATTGAGTGTCATGAGACATGTACACTTCCTGTGTGGTACTCAGCCTGCCAAGCTGCTTCTTGCCCCTAGGCCTTTGCACTTGTGAGTCTCACCCTTGTAAGATATTCGGCTTCCAGATTTATATACGGTTGGCGTTGTGTCCTTTTTTGAATTTTATTTTATTGTAAATGTGATGTTCAGAGGGGTTATAGTTACTTAAGTAAGATAATGACTACGTTTCTTGTCGAATATCATTACCCCCCTCCTTCATGTTTTTCCCAATTTCCCTTCTCCCTGACTCCCCTTCCCCCCCTACAAGTTGTAGAGTTAATTTCCAACATAGTATTTTGTGAGTATCGCTGTTTTATTGGTTCACCCATTGTCCCTTGTCTCACCATTTTGTTATTCTCCTTCCCTTCCCCAAATCACATACACATATACACAAGAAACAGAGTACCACAATCATAAACATTGACAAGATATAAACCAAAGTGTGTGTGGGTGCTGGGGTGGGGGAGGTGGGAACTAATGAAAAAAGAAATAACTTCACACAGCACATTAAAAAAAAACCCTCTTGTTTCCGTATTTTGGAGTTCATTTCAATTAGCATAATCTTATATGGTCATATGTGCATAGCTATTGAGCTATTGTGATCCTCTGCTAGGACTATCCTAGATGTATACTAATTATTACAAATGAGGGAAACCAAGGAGCCTATGTTTCTATGGGTCTGACTTACTTCACTCAGTAGAATTTTTTTCCCCACCTCTTCATTTCCTTATGAATGGGGCAATGTTATTCTTTCTATTGGAGGCATAGAAATCCAGTGTGTGTATATATCACATTTTCTTGATCCTTTCTTCTATTAAGAGATGGCAGGGTTGGTTTCCTATCTTAGCTATTGTTAATAATGCTGTAATGAACACAGTTTAATGCAATGCCACTTATCTAGCCTTTCTTTGATTGGTGTTTCTGGATCTTTATTTAGGAAATTTCAACTGGTGCCAAGGAGCCCCTATCCCTTCCTGTAATATTTTCATGGTATCTGCTATTCCCTGTCTTACTGTGTTGCTTTCCTGTCTAGGAAAATCTCTGTGGATTTTTCTTGTGTTTATTTTCTCACTCTTGTTCATTTGTATTTTTCAAATAGAAGGTGAACTTTGGGAAGGAAAAGATCTTTTGTATCTCACCCAAACTGCAGCATCTGCAACACAGAACAAAGGCAAAAGAAACAATGGACATATTAATCTACACACTAGATTCAATGTAATATCGATAGAGTAGAAGTTATACCTATCCCTTAAAAAGTCACTACTCTAGTTGCTTAGGCTAACTCTCAACACTTTTGGTTATGCTGAAAACCAGACACTAAAGCCAGAGTTGAAAACAATGAGATACTTTTCTTTAGTTCTGTCAAATGGGACTCTTTGCTAAGCAAATCACTGTTTACAAAGCAATTTCCTAAGTGCTATAGTTGAAGGATGTTGAGAAAGTTTCAGAGGGTAAAAAGACAGAAGAGGATGACTTTTAAGGCAAATTAAGCCCACCTCCATATAGACCAACCAGCATTTCCAATGGACACTAATCATGACAATCACAGATAACAAATGAAAAGAAAAACACTCCAAATTTCAGGAATAAACGCAAGACTAGAAGTAAAATCTTACTAGAAGTTAGATTTTGTTTCCTAGTAACCTTCTTTATAAAAAGGAATTCGGATTCCATAAAGAAATGGCTAACTCCAAGGGTGGGGTAGGTAGGCACAAGGTGAAATGGGGACATGTTATCCTACAAAGTTAAAAAGTATAAAAAAAATATAACGCAAGCCTCATATGGTATCCCAGGACCAATTCAAGGGGCTCTCGCTGGTCCTATCTAAGACAGCTGTACATCAGAACAATGAAGTTCAGCAATAAACTATTAAAAATAAAAAAATGGAGTTTTTGGCAAAACCAAGTATGAATAAATTAACAAGCTGAATTTAATCTTGAGAAAACTTTGGATAAATGCAAACTGAAGAACGTCCCAAGGGGGAAACAAGCACAGTTTTTCCAAGTTTGTGAATGTCAGCAAAAAGAAAGAAAGGTTATAGAAATGTTTCAACATAAAGTAAGCTGAAGAAACATCATAACAAATGCACTAAAATTTTTTTTAGATTAGAAAAAGAGTAACATGTTAGTAATGATTTTACTGATGTTGAGAACTATACTGTGATTAAAGACAGAGGATAGTCTATTTTTTAGTAACTAGACAATGAAATATCTGAAGATAATGAGACTATATGCTACTCATCACTAACGGTTCAGGAAAACAAACTCAGCTGTATCTGTATTTATGCATATAAGTTTGTATCTGTCCCTCCATCTACCACCTACCTACCTATTTACTGCCTTGCTTTTCTGCTTAATCAGTGATCTCCTTACCTATCTGTCTGTCTGTCTGTCCGTCTACCTAAATAACTGTCATCTAGCAAAAACAGAAAACAATGAAAATGGATGAATTTATAGTGGCAGGTGAATCATGTAAATACTATACAGGAGATTTTTCTCATTTTTATTGTTCATATTCTTTCAACTTTTTTGTAAATTTAATACAATTTCTAAATAGCAAGTTGTTTTTTTTTTTTTTAATTGATGTAGCACTAGGCATAGTTCCCTATGGTTTAGGCATTAGATTCTCAGGTTCTGGAATGACACCAACCTGTGGTTCCAATCTTGACTTCTGTACTTGACCCTTATGCACTCTATTTATAACATTCTGCTTACCTGTGAAGCAATAATAACAGACGCACCTTTTTAAGGGTTATTGTGTAGAGTAACTGAGATTACTCAAGTGAAATTTTGTGTTGTATCTGGAACACAGCATTGTTCTGTGTTTCACAATTACTTCTCAGTAGTTCCATCGATTGAAAGGCTTTGTATTGGAGCTATTTCAAAGAAGTCTAGAGAAAACAATCCTTACAAGCTCTATTGAATTGAATCATATCATTATGCTTCTTCAGTTTTCATCCAACTTGAAATTAAAGTTACTGAAATTTGAATGAATTTTGCTCTAGACCAGTCTGGATTTGTTTTTTGTTTTTCTTTAAATAAGAAAGTGACACTGTGTGCCAATTGAAAAATAATAATTTCCAGAAAAGTCCCTTTACTGAAAGGAACATTACATATTCCTATCAAACCAGACATACTCTGCCTAATGTTCAAATCGAGCTGATAGTTTCTATAAATGAATTAAACTAGACAGCTGCTCCCTTACAGTGGCATCTCTCTAGCTTTACAGATTTAGTTTTCACTGGTGTAAAACTCAAGTCACAGAGCATTTGTTTCCATCTTGCACTATGTTTTTCTCTTTTAAAGAATTGAATCTTAGATCTGTTGCAATAATGAGCTCAATGTCATCTGCCCCATAAAGGATGACTTCGGATTCTTTTCTGGATTTGGTCAATTTCCTTCACATCAACAATTTGCACATTTGACAAGGAGGATTCCCAGAGCAAGATTGAACCTAAACCATTCTTAAGAGAGTTTATTTAATGGTTTACACTCCTTCAGTTCTTTTCATGTTCCAACTTTTGTATTTGGGAAACTTTAAAAAAAATTATTCTCCTTAAGGTGCAATGGGAAGAAATCATCCTTGGAAAGCAAGCAGAGTTGGAAACCAAGTCTTGTCCGGACTATATTCCTACTGTGTCCAGCAGACCGTAAGAGCCACCTTAAATTAACATGGAGTGATGATTCTGAGAGCAGATGCCAGGGTTACAAACTTGTGTGGGGCAAGATTACCACAGAGGTTAGGAACTTCCACCCTCACCCCCTTTTCTTTCTCTTCTTTTCTTTTCTTTTCCCTCCCTCCCTCCCTCCCTCCCTCCCTCCCTCCCTCCCTCCCTCCCTCCCTCCCTCCCTTCCTTGTAGGGTGAAGCCAGCATGCCAGGCAGATCCTCTCCCACTGAGGCACATTCCTATATCTACAGCAAGGGTTAAAAGATTCAATTACGGGACTTAATTAGAATAGTGTCTAGCCTATAGAATAAGCCTTCCTAATTTTGTTTTCATACCAGAAGCTGAGAATCAAGTCTATTTCATATAAGAATTCAATATGACACGTCAAAAGAGGTAGATGCTGCATGTGACACTTTAGTGAACATCTACTCATTCATCCAATGTGTGTACATCCTCCTTTCTGGCACAGATTTGTGTTTTAAGCACCCAGATGAACAAGAATTTGAGTTCTTCTGACCAATAAAAAGTATTCACTGTTATAACAGATGAAGAGACTTAAGACAGGCCTACTGTATAAATGTTGGCAAAAGTCTGCTTATTTTCCTTATCTTCGATTTCTAATCCTAAGGATATCGGATTTCCCTTTGATTCAGACTTGAGGATCTCATTTTCTCTTCCACAAAGACACTTTGTATATGGCTAGCTCAAACTTAGCTGATAAGAATAACAAACATCTGGGGACAATTTTGAAGTTTACAAGAGGTTTTCATATAGGGCTATTCTGTTGCTCCTTACCAATTCTAGACAATACTGGGAGAGGACCATTGCAGAATCATTATTGTTAGTAAGCTTCTCCCAGAAACATGAGAATATGTTTGCTACATATCCTTGGTGAATAGAGGAATAAAAGATTTAAGAGTGGAAGTACTCCTATCTCTTTTCTTCAAAAGGCAAACAGATTCTAGACTAGGCAAGGACTAGCACTAAGGAGGAAAATTGGCATTTTTTTCCTCTGCATAATTTTTCTGACAAAACAAAAAGATTTCTGCATCACTGATATGACAAACTCTATCCATATCTTTTGAATATTTTTTTGCAAATTTAGCATCAATCATGTATATTTTCCAGTCATTTTCATTGAAATTTCAATCTATTTATCGTGATGGCAAAGTGAAAAGCAATTTTTGTTTGCTAACTCTGCCTTCTCTCTTGCTGCATATAAAATGGGAAAGGTAAAAAGGGAGAGGGTGTTCTCTCCCTCCCTGCAGAAATTATGAGATTCTCATTTGTGTGTACTGTCTATCATTTCTACTTCATCTTACTTCTGTTGAACTTGTTTAGCTTACAGGTTTGAATCACTTACTATTTGCTTTAAAGCATTTTGCCAATGACATTTAATTGGTTTACAAAGCAATGAAGACATGGTTACTAAGATAATTTGGGGGCCCAAGCAAGAAAAGCTCCTACAGTCAACATGATCAATTTATGTATAAAACACTAACTCTGACTTAGCAATTTATTTATGGTGAGGGTTTTGTTTGAATGCTTCATAAGGAGCATAGCTCTTTCCATTCTACATAAATGAAATTCATGCCTCATAAGCCTCCAGTTTTCATAAGCAGTCCTTCAAACACAGCTTTAACTTGCCATCATGAAGGCTTTGCCTACCCATCACAACGTGAATGTTTGGGGAGGAATGGCTTGTGAGTATGGGGTGGGTTTCTTTCTTCATGTGATTCAGCTCTGCTCTGAAAATCTTTTCATCAAAATTTTCTGGTGGAAGAAGTGTGTGCAGCTGACATTACGAGGTATGTGCAGACAAAAGTCACGTTGACTCTATTCCCCCTTGATTTAACTTCAGCAGTCTTTGCTCTAGACAAAATTTTACAGATAGATGTAAACAGATTTTAAAAATACATGTAATGGCTTAGAAATGTTTATTCAGAGTAGGCAGAGCATCTGTCGGAACCTTCTATCCCTTGGGAAGATTTCCAAAAGCCTATGATGAACAAAATAAAGTGAGGAATTTATAGAAACCTCCAAACTATTCAAAGAATGATGAAAATTACTGTGTAAAATTTTGATGAGCATATAGTCAGCAGATATGCACACACACATATACATACATGGGCACATAGACACATACGTGCACACACATTGGAAAATTGGAAATAAATCTATGGTAGGGACTTGACTTTACAGTTTCTTCTCTGTTCCCACAAGAACCCATTGCTTTTCATAAAACCTTTTTGTGGGATATCATTACTCCATTTTTAAAGTTGAGAAGGCAGATATTAAACACGAAAAAATTTAAAAGAGTATTAAGTTAACTGGATATAAAGTAAATTCAGAGAATGGAACAGATTAGAGAAGACAGAGAGAGGCTGCTTTAACAAGGGATTAAGATAACGGAACAGAGAGAGAAACACATCTTGAAAGATGACAAGAACAGTCTAATCGATTTATAGGCGCATTCTAATTATTGCAAATGAGGAAAACCATGCAACCTATGTTTCTTTGGTCTGACTTGTTTCTCTTAGTATAAGTTTTTTCAAGTCTTTCCATTTCCTTATGAATGGGGCAGCCTGCTGGATAGTGAAAGACAAATCATTATACGTGGGTGTTATTAAACAACACTCCAAAAAGTCACAAAAGTGAGAACAAAGGAGGATATTCTTAGGAGAGGATTACAAAGGCTCAGTAGCTATGTGCATATGATCATATAAAATGATGCTTATTAAAATAAACTCTAAGAAATGGAAACAATAAGGTGTTTTTTTTTTACTGTTGTTTGTTTTCTTTCTTTGGTGTGTCACTTGTTTTGATTTCTGTAACTTTTGTCTTGCATATAAGTTTATCTGACTTGGAGAGGGGACGAGGAATCACAGAAACGGTGAGAGAAAGGGTGAACCAATTCAGCAGTGATTCTCTAGACAGTGCGTTGGGAATGAACTGTATATGTTGGGGAGGAGACGCAGAGGGGAGTCAGAGGGGAAAAACTGGGAGAGAATGAGGGAGGGGGCGACACTCTTCAAAAAGAAATGTACTCATTATCTGATTATGTAACTGTAACCCTCTATATGATAGAATTAAAATAAACTGAAAAACCAAATCAGAACCTTCTCACCTTCTCTCTCATAGGAACTCTACCCAGCTCCCTTAACCCAGAAACATAGTTTTCCATTTTGATATATTACTAAGATTCTAAGATTCATCAAGGTTATTTTGTATTTTGTAAGAGTGTAGATTTAAACTTGGAAAGGATTGAATTCATTTTTAGTTTTAGTAAAGTAAATGAATGTTTGTAACTTAAAAATATTTATCAAAATGAACTCCAGGAAATGGAAACAAGAAGTTCCTCCTCCTCCTCCTCTTCCTCCTCCTCCTTTCTTTTCTTCTTCTACTTTCTTCTTCTCTTCCTCCTCCTCTTCCTCTTTCCTCTCCCCCCAACAATACATTTAAAATACATTTAAAATTATACATTTAAAACAATACATTTAAAAATTTTAAATTAATGGCCAGAAGTGGCGCTGTGGCTCAAGTGGTGGAGTGCTAGCCTTGAGCAAAAGGAAGCCAGGAACAGTGCTCAGGCCCTGAGTTCAAGGCCCAGGACTGGCCAAAAAAAAAAATTTAAATAAAAAAATAAAATTAAAACAAGAAACGAAACGATTTCTCCTGATACTTAAAGGCAAGGCTTGGAACATACTGAAATCCTAAGAGGAGCCCTGGTTGTCTTTGGTGTTGGGTTGGTACCCATGCAAGTTCCATGTTCAGGACAATGGAGCGTCCACCAGGAAATGTCTTGCTCTTTCATTCTCCTACTTCATTCTACCTTTAAGGCTGCTCTTGACTGAGGAGTGGTTCTACTCACATACAGACCAGAAAACGGAAGTTGTGGGATGGCCAGTACTTTACCAAAATTAAATGGCCAGGCAGAAAGTCGGAGAAGAAAATTGGACAGAAACCCTAGTCATTCTTGTGAAAGACAGTGTGCACTTCACATAATTTTCTGTTAACTTGGTTGCTTAGCATCCTTCATGATCTAGGTGTCACACAACAAACCACATCATCGATTCCTGAGGGCCTCACATAGGAAATGTGAGGACAATGGAGCCAGAGCACCCAGAAAGGCTCACCTGAGGCTCCTTTCAAGTGATGGTAGAAAAAATATGTTTTCAAATAGTATACTTGGTTAAGTTCTTCCACTACATGCGATCAAGGGCTCCCTGGTAAGCAGAACAACGTAGTTGTCTTTTCCCAGCGAGAGAAAATTTGGTTGTTGTCAATGTGATGAGAATTTGAGATTGAAGATTAAAGAAGGCATAATAAGTTATAGATTTTGGCAATGAGTGTGAGAATCATTGCTTTGTATACCTTTGCCACCCCATGCTCCTGCTCTCTCTCTGTCTGTCTCTCTCTCTGTCTCTCTCTGTCTCTCTCTCTCTCTCTCTGTCTCTGTGTCTGTGTGCATCTTAGTATTAAGAGCCTTGAATTTTCACAGCTGGTACTCTACCATTTGAGTCACTCTTCTACTTCTAGCTTTTTGCTGTATAATTGGAGTTAAGAGTCTCATAGATTAGACTTCCTGGGCTGGTTTCAAAGAATCTCAATCTTCAGATCTCAGTCTCCCAATTAGATGGTGTGAGCCATTGGCACCTGGCTTGGTTTTTGTTTCTGACTATAGGACAAATTGTGTGATAGCCTGCTTGATTACATTCTCCTCCCTTCTTCCTAGCAAAGTCAGTTTTACGTTTATTAAAAGTGGTTAGCTGAGCATTTTGCCTTTCTCGATTTGATATAGATAATCACTGGTAAAAGCCTGTCATGCCACTTATTTTCATTTGTTAATCATTTGTTTTTCTGATCTTTGTGGCACAAAGGCTGGCCACACATCTCAGTCTGAAGGATGTTTAGACTGTTCTTGGAAAATATTTTTCCTCTCTGATAAAAAAGAAAGATAGATATCAATCTCTACCATTTTTCACCCCTTCTATTTTGAATGCAGATGGCACCTGCATCTATGCATGTAGCCAGAACGGTGGGAGAGAGAAATTACTGTCATCATACAGCTGTTTAATATTAATTAATTATTCTACATTTTGTGTCAGTATGGGGACTTACATTCTAGCCGCTGTCCTTTAGCTTTTTTCCTTAAGGCGGACACTCCACAGCTTCAGCTACAGCTCCAGTTCTGGATTTGGGGTGGTTAATTGGAGGTAAGAGTCTGAGGAACTTTCAAGAAACCCAGGTTGGCTTCAAAGTGCAATACTTCATTTCTCAGATCTCAGCCTCCTCCTGTGTACTAGGATTAGAGGCTTGGGCCACCAATATGGGCTTCATTTAGCTGCTTAGTATGCACTAAATACAATTCCTTCCTTCTTTTTTCCCCTTTCTTCCTTCCTTCCTTCCTTCCTTCCTTCCTTCCTTCCTTCCTTCCTTCCTTCCTTCCTTCCTTCCTTCCTTCCTTCCTTCCTTCCTTCTTCTTCCTTTTCCTTCCTTTTTGTGGAAAAAAAATCATACTTATTATTTTTACAATATTATTGTAATTGAATATTTTACTTGTACCTAAATTGATCTTTGCCTGTTACGGAAAAAATATATCAACTATCTTATAATAATTATCTAAACGATCTACTGACTGAACATATGATATTATGGAAATAATATTTGTTGTAACCTACATTATCAACCCAACCTTCCTAGCAATGCTCTCACTGGTTGCATTAGAATCACACAGTGATACAAAATATGTCAAGTAAATGAACAAATAGATATCAGAGAGGAGAGAAAAAGCTATTTGGTGATTTTAAATAGATTTTGATTGAGAGCTTATCTTAAACTTCAGGTGTTTTGTTTCAGAAATAAAATATACTCTAAGTTGGCACTGATGCTGCCTCTCCTCTCTGATTGTGGCATCTCAGCATCTATGAGACAAACTAGTTCACACTAATTACTGGCAAATGAGAAGGACCTGACACAGTGAAATCATCTGCCCTGGATCTCATCCCAAATTTGAGCGCAGCCTAACCGATATCTGACAGAAACACACAGAGGTCGCAGAGTCCCTGCCTCAGAGAGACGTCAATCAACAAATGTCAATTGTCTACTTCAATCATTTTACACCACAAAACTAAAACCTTAGGAAAATGGAAGTTAAAATAAAAACACATACAAAGACAAAGTTGTTGAATCATTATTTCAAAAATCTTGTTCTACGAATGTAGGTCATTGATCTACTTGTTCTCTTACGTTGGCTTTTTCTTTCTCTCTCTCTCTTAAAAAAGAAATCCTATGTTTAATTGTCTCCATGCTATTACCAATTGTAGAGTACTTCTACTTGTTCTTATGGGGTTTTCCTTCTGAGAATTTAAAATAATTTCTAATAATTCTGAGAACAAAAATATTTTTTCAGCTTTCTTGTTAAATATCTTTTACTTGTTTTTGTTTGTCACAATGTTTAGTAGAATATGTTTAGTAGAATGTTTAGTAGAAAATGTTTAGTAGAATAAGGAATTGATTTATTTAACCCTTATTGTTTAGAAAATGAGTTACTCTGCTTCTTCAATACTTTTTAGTTTTCTTTCTATGTTACCTTTTCCTTTTGAAGAAATGGGCGAGGAAAATAAATGATGTTGAGAAATACAGGAAACTGTACTTTATGGAATCTGTAGCCTTCCCAGGTGTCTAAAGTTCTGAATAATTTTATACAATTTGATTTCAGGACAATGATGTCATCCACTTCTCTAAAAATAAATTTCACCTGGGGTGAACTTTGTTACTCAGATTGTCAACAACTTGCTGCAGTTACATTTTTATTTTGCAAGTCCTTTGTTCTGGTAAGTCGTTTGATAGTCTCTCTTGAATAAAGGATTTAAAAAAATTTTATTAGAATATGTTTTGTTTATTTTTACAGAAATCTGATTGGAACTTGATGTATTCAGCAACAGAAAAATATTCCCAAGTTACCCATTTTTGCAGAGTAGTGGGCCTTTAGTTTTAAGTGAAATGTAAGCATGCTTAGGAGTGAGGTCAGAAAATCTCCTTTGTTTGACCAGGCATATTATTCACACAATTATTTACTGAACAATACAGGAAAGCACTGTTTTCCTATCTTTGTTAGCTTCAATAGAGTTTTAAAAAGTTATTTTCCTCATTGAATCCACGTGGTCCTTTCCATAGTGCTTTTCAGAATGCTCAGAGAGTCATGGATTATAAGACTGGGAAACAGGTGTCACTGACACCATTTAGGTGAACAAATATAGGCTTGGGCTTGAGTAAAATAAAAACGGATTCTCTTAATTAGTAAGGCATATGAATGTGTTAAACCATAAAGGACTTTGTTTTACTTTTACTTATAGTATAGTCCATAGCACAAAAAATAAGCTCACACAAAGTAGAAGGCAAGTATGTTTCTTTGCATGCATGTGTGCATGCAAGTGCAAGTGTGCATATTTGTATTGGTGTGCATTCGAAGTTGGCTGCCATCGCTATCTCTAGACTGAAATAGGAACCTAAATACCGTGGGGATGGCATCTGTTGTTCAATGACAGGAACTCTCTCTCTATTAGATATTCTGAACTGGCTCTGACAGATAAGTGAGAAAAGTATTCTACAGGTAAAGAGACCAATGATCCTTTGTATCTATTTAAGAATCTCTTAATTATCCAAAAGGCATTTTAAAAGAAACTTGAAAATGATATTGAATGGAAAGCATTTGACAACTCATTCTAACTATCTTTCAGTAAAAGAATAGATTCAAGGCTTCAAACACTTGTGTTACAGAACATATGGCATATTATGTTGGAGGACAGAGTAACCCACAATGTACCAGCCACCTTTCAGCTAGTGTTCCCTTTAGTCCTCTCTTCCCCCGTGATGTGACTGGATACAGCGATGATTCTGCAGGAAGTAGTTTGTGATCTTCTTGAGGGAAAGATTTGCTGACAACATGGGGTCTGGCAGATGTGCATGCTACAGCAAGAGCCTCAGTCCCTAGGAAGAGATTCAGCTGACTGTGAATCAAGCACTTGCACCTCTCAGCAGGCTGCCCAGCCACTGGAAAAGCAGGAAGAAGACCAGGGGAGAAGAGACCAGTGTCCCCCTGGGCCATTTGTATCAGGCCTGGAGGTGGTGGATACACCTGGAGCTATCGTCATCACTACTTTGATTACTTAAGAACCGTGGAAGTCACGGACGTAACAGGCAAGAGCTCTAGTGTGGCTTTGGCTTGGATAAAGCAGCATCACGCTCCTGGGTGAGGTTGAAAGGTATTGTGAACAGTCACATCAAGGCTAAGAGTCATAGTTAAAAGTGGCAAAGACCAGTACAGGGAAGTGTTGGACTGAGCGTTGCCTTGAGAAACACAAGATTGGGAGCTTTGAGGGATTCCCAGGAAGATAACGAAAGAGTCCCAGTCAGAAAACATGAACACATCTGGCTTTCCTTCCCAGCTAGGCAGAAAGGAAAAAGGAAAGCTTCCATTGTCCATCACATGTCTTCCTCTAGGGACACAGAGCTACTTGCTAGATCCCAAAACTGCTTCAGCTTTGAAGATGCTTCAATGTAACCTCTTCACGTCAAGAGGTTATTCCTTGATTTGAGAGGCTTCAAGGTTGTCCATTCTATGTATTCTCTCAGCAAGTCATTGTAATCTGACTGTGTGCCTAGGTGTGTGCTCTGTAAGAGTCCCACCTGGCCTGCCCTCATGGAGTTCACTCCCCATCCAGGCAGGGAGGGATGCAGGGGCAAGAGCATCAGGAGCCATGCTTGACACAGGGCTACAGAAATGTGCCTGAAGGACGCTCTCAGGATGCCATCTGATCCAGTGAATGGCTCCTAGGTTTGGTTTCCTGGTTTGCTTTGGTTTCCTGTATAGCCCAGCCTTTGTGTCAGCATTTTCCAGAGTGAGCCGGACTTTCTCAGCAGCCCGCATCTGCTGCATTGCAGCAATAGCTAGAGGTTGCGAACGCTGTTTCTTTTGGAAGATCACAGAGTTGTCACTTCCACCTTAGCTTTCGGTGGCTGGGGAGGAAAGTCTTCCTCGGGAATCAGCAAACCATGGAGAAACCAAATACCCCACTTCTCCCCCAACATAGGAGAGACAATGAATTATGAATTTCAGTTATAGAAATGAAAGGAAAGAAAATCACCATGATGCTGTTCATAATGCAATATTTCACAGTTTCAGAGATTTGAGATGCTCCCAAGGCCAGACTACACAATAGTCTGACATCCTGAAAGCACTGTGTCACAGATCCATAAGGGCAAAATCATGAAGTTCCAATATTTTCTTCTTTTTTTTAATGTGCTGAAATGTTAATAACATTTACCAGAATAGTTAGTTTTATTTATATTTAGAATTGAATTTCAGCAGAAAGTTCTCATATTTGAGGTTGCCATTATCACTTTAGTTGTTAATCCCTCCCTCTCTCTCTCTCTTTCTCTATGTGTGTATGTGTTTTAATATATGTGAAATAATGAAAAAGAGAAATAGAATGTTAATACACTCCAGTTCCCAAGAGAGCAAAGAGGCGCTGTAAATGTATTACACCCTGGCATCAAAGCAACATTTCTTTTGAACTAAATAATGCAAATTAGGTTTACCTCTATCCATCTTCTTTTTCATTGAAATGTGTTTTCAAAAGAAATGAAATAGGGGTTGTCCTCCTTTTCTTACTAGAAATTAAGCCCCACTAAACAAAATCAGGTTTGGAAGCTGTCAACACTTCTTACCAATGATAAAAAAAAAATTGATAGGCATGGTAAATGAGAATTTAGAAGATCCCAGATAATGTGGGTAGCTCAAGCTACTGAAGGCTTGAATGGCCTCCTTTCTCTGCTATGGAAATCAATTCCTAGTGATTGTCTTAACCCACAGACTCCGAGTCAGTTTTCATCAGCACTTCAGCTGTGGGCTGGGTTCACTCCCCTACATTCCCTTTGTTGTGATGTTTCCTGTAGGACTGGGTTATTTTCCCTCGGCTTCTCTTGTCTTCCTGTTCCTATTATCCAGGAGTCTTATTTTCCATTTGGAATCTATTTTATTCCCTCTATGGGAGTATTGATCCTCTGTCATATACACCACCTGCTTCCTGAAGCCCCTCTTCACTGTCACAGAGACTATTACTGCATGTGGTCACTTTTGATTATTCCAGTGTTGGCTGCAGTTTTCCCAGCTGATGCCATACAGCCTTCTCATATATCATCGAGAGCAACCAGGAGGCTCCCTGGCCTTTGCTTTGGCCTGATGATTGACACCGAGGCTTGGCTTAAAAGACAAAAGGCAGTCAATCTGACCCAGTAATGGACAAGTAATTTGGGGGGTGGGGATGGAGAACAAATAAGCAAGTAATTACACATGACTTTCACCTTACAGAAAAGAGAGAAGTTACACATTTCCAGGCTTTGGTGTGCAGTAGTTTTACTCAGCATATTCTTTGTGAGAACTTTGATGAATGGTTCTCTTTCCCCACCCAGGTCAAGGCTGCTACTACTCTGTCAACAGGCCAAGAGTCCAGGGAACTGTAATTGTTGTTAAAATATAGGGTTATTTCAAGAAAGTATAACATAGGAGGAATTGCATAAAATACATTTTAAAGGAAGATCTTATCTGGAGAATTTTTTCCTTCACAAAGGATTTAGGTAAAATCATCTTATTACCCAGAAGAATCTCTCAAAATAAAATAGATTAAAAAATAGATAAAGTAAAATAGATAAGTAGCAAAGATACTCAATAGGTTTAATTAATTACTTTGAAGTCTTGGAGTCAAGCACACAAATGTGCTTTCCTGAGTACTGAGCAGGCATTGTTTCCTTCATGCCCACTTTCTTTAATGTGGTTGCTATGTTAAGTAGCCATCGTTGAATATCGCAAAGCCCTTCATAGAACAGGAGGATTTGGGGTAGGAAAGTGGGCTTTTCCATCCATCTAAGGGCTTCTTGGACCAAATTTCTTTTTCCTAACAACAGAATGAATGTCTGTACACATCATAAAATGCCTTCCCCATTCCTGTTCAATGTATCATTTTTACAAAGAGCAGCAATAAAGCTGCATGGAGATAGCCTCACATGCTCTTTCTCTGCACCACTGTGAGCCATATGGAGAAGGACGAGAAGCTTTGTATGCGGTCCTTTTTCCTGATTCTTCTAACTCCCATCAATCCACTTAAATGGTGCCAAGCTTGAAGCCATAAGCCTTGAAGATTCTCTGCCAGGTTAGTGAAGGACAGAAAAAAGTGAACCCCTAATGGAATGGAAAATTTGGGAAACATCCTATAGCCTTTCTTCAGAGACTCTGAGGGAAGGATTGCATGGCATTTTGAAGTTAAACATACTTATTTTTCAGCTTATGTCTACAAATTCTATGGAAAATGAGACAGTTGAAATGGCTATAACCTTTATAGCCTTTATGGAAGAGGGAACGTATGAATCCTGTATTTTAGTTCATGTTTTGATGAGCCTGGTATTGAAACATTAGAGACAAAAATAAAATACGGCCACTTTTATAAAAAAAATGTGAAAACAAAATTTGATGGTAGGCGTAGGTCCAATACCATTTTTTAAAGAGTCTCACAAATGTTTGCATTTAAAATGAGATTCTTTAAAATCACAGGCTTTGTTCCAGTTTGCAGAAAATGTTGATCCAAACTGGTATCTTCCTGATAATTCTAAGACACGAAAAATCGCTTTAAAGCTCAAGTTAAATGGTTTGTATATAATACACTGTCCCTTGAGTAACTCTGCTTGAATTAATTTCCTCCACCAAGAACATTGCCTGTTATAAACAGAACTGATGTTTTCAATACTAAAATCCTCTCAGAAATATAGGTCTTTTGATAAAGCAAGAAATGGCATGTCATTTCCTCCTTTAAAAGCTTACATAAATCCTACTTTGTTATTCTGTGCATTATTCTTTTGTCTAAGAACATTTTCCTTTTGGTCTTCAAAAATAACTCTACCGTGGACACCTTGATTGTAGGCAAGTGTGTAACAGGTACATTCTTTACTGTAATAAACTGAGTCTCTGTTGTGGTCCATGTCCTTATGTTGAAATGTTTTAGGGGCAGTGGATCCAAAATGCGTACCATTGAAGAGGAAAACACTGTAAAACTGGGTTGGCAAAGTAAAATCATAGTGTGAAGTTGTTGAAATGTTTAAAGCAGAGAAGGAAAGTAAGCAGGTTGGCATTTTAGCTAGTAAGTTTTCAAGATGCAGATCTTGAAGGAAGACCATAAGCCAAGTTTGGGTCAAGGGGACTGGTAAGAAAAGTATTTCTTTTTGTACCGGAGATTGAATTGGGGGCCTGTAGTTGCCAAACTAAGAGAAGCGAGTGTTGGGATAGCACAGAAGTAGTAGAAATGATGGGGATGAATGTATGGCTAGAGGGAGAATTGAAGTAGATAGGTTGGTAGTGAGAGAAAATGAGGCACGAGAGCAGCCACGTGGGAATTCCGAGAAAAGGCTATATTGTCAATAGCTTGATAACACATAAGCTCTATTTCTTTGTGTCCTAAGCTTTACATTCACTCATAAGCTTCAATATTTAATAAAAAGAAAAAAAATAGGACCACCCTTATCCCTTGCCTTGCCTATGTCCAACTAAGAAGCTTGATCTAAGACTGAACAAAGAGAGGAGACATTCTGGAAAAATGACTCCTTTAGGCACAAAAAAATGTTTGCTGATTAAAGAATTATTTCATGGATAGACAATTGACTTGAAATATATATGTGACAGAATTCATACTTTTGTCTACAGAAATGTGCAGACATCAATGACTCAAGTTTGGAGAAAAATCCCAACTGCATCAGTGATTCTGTATAACATGCCAACTTCAAAGCCTCTGAGTACAATTGATGAAACAAGGATGATGGGATGTATTGGGCTCAAGGACAAAAGGAGCATTTAACCTAAGGTGAATTTGACCCAAATCCTAACTCCGCCATTTTTTTAACCATAGGTTCCCGATGTAAAAATAGCTTGAGTTATCTCCTGTAAAGTACTCATACAATACATTTGAGTATGCCTCTGGCCTCTGTTTTAGGTTGCACATTCCAAAAGTTTTGCAAATTTTTCTTACCTTTCTGGTGACTTCTTTTTTTATGAGATTCTTTTTTTGTTGTTGTTTCTTGCTTTTGTTTTGGTGCCAGTTCTGTGGCTTGAACTCAGAATCTGGGATGGTTTCTGAGTTGTTTTGGCTCAAGGCTAGTGGTCTACTACTTGAGCTATAGATCAACTTCGGGCCCTTTGGTGGTTAATTAGAGATAAGAGTTTCATGGACTTTCCTGCCCATGCTGGCTTTGAACTGCAACCCTCAGATCTCAGTTTTCTGGGTAGTTAGGATGATAGGGCTGAGCACCAGACGTTTCCACAATTCTTATCCTAAGGTGAATAGGAGCCAAATCCCAGGTTAACATTTGTAACAGTTCATGCAGCTCGAGAGAGCTCTTCTGAAAACTCAAACCAGTGAAACTCTGGTACTTTCATGTTGTTCAATTCTTCAAATTAAGTGAGTATGTCAGATTTCTTTCAGCTGAGATAAAAACTCTGAGTACAGGGTCCCTATTTCTAAAAGAAATCTTCACGAACTCTCACATGTTACTGATGACAGGAGAACTCAGTAATTGGTTAAGGATGAAGAATGAAGCGAGAGTCAAAAGCGTTGTTGCATATGTAGCAGATAATTGTTCACTAAACTAGAAAATGCAGTGGAAGATAATGCATTCAGTTTGACTTATATAAAGTTGAAAACATGAATGGGACAAGCAAACTTATTTGTAAACAAGTGTATGGAGTACATACATAGAATTAAAAGTAATTAATTATGAGTGTGAAAATGGTGTGGATTCATGAATTAAAGGGAGAAGAGAACAAGATAAAATGAGAGGATCTGAGTACTGAAAAGACAGAAACAAAGGGAACAGATTCCAAGAGAAGGGAATGTTTTACAAAGGAGGAAATGCTTTGTGCTCATTGTATGGGAAATAACGGATTTTTTGTGGTGGTTGTTGTTTCGGAGCAAACATGTTCAATGGAATGTAAGGAATAGAAATCATCTTGCAATTAGAGGAATGAGCAAGCCCAAAATGCTTCTTTCCATTACCTTAAGTCTATAATCTAAGGCAGAGTTCATTGCATAGATTTTCCAACCCTGCTATTTATGAAAGATTTACTAATAGAGAAGTTTTTTGTTCATTCATTTGTTTCATAAGCTTTTTAAACTCCAACTTGTTTGTTCCTATGGCAGGAAGCCTGGAAATAGAATCTGCTATTAAAAAAACCCCACAAAACACTATTAGAAAAGAATGGTCAAGTCAGGTGAAACAGACTCTGAGTATGACTGTGAGTATTTGCCTTTGTCTCCATATGTGTTTTGGTTTGCAGCCATTAATAGCTTGGAGTCTATGAAGCAATGGCAAAGGGGAGTGTGTTTGAGCAGCAGGCCAAAATTAAATTAGAACAACCTCGTACTTTGCATTAAAACCTTCACTCTGAGATGGAAGCTGGTAATCATGTCCAGATTTTCCTTAAAGACAATGGCCCTCCATGCGACTGGCCACACTCAGTTAATTCACGCTGTCAGCTGCCTTTATTGGCTGTGGGGAATCCAGTATTGATTCTTGAACTCAGCAGCAGCACAAAGAGCCACTAGTGCATGGTCAAAATGATGCAATAAAGGGCTGGCAGTTTCAGAAAAGCAGCCATTCCATTGCACAAACAAGGTCAATTAGAGGACAGTGCAGTGTAATATAAATAGTATTAGCATCCCTCTTCAACTCCGATGATATCATGCTGGCAGGATGAGAGGAAGGAAAATAAGGTTTAATACTGAATAAATATAAAGGCATTTAGTGTGAGTTAATTTTGAGCTTTCTATCAGTTTAAAAGTACTATGACTAGCAAAATATCTAGTTTCACCATGGATTGGAATTTATGTCTACAAAAATAATTTTCATATAAAACTTTATGTGAGCTGGTCAATTAGTCATGTATAGTCAGACTGGCATTATTAATTTTATTGAGAAGTAAATAATTTCTCATTCACAGAGTCAACAAACCGAACCTACCTGTCATTTATAATCCCTTTTGAGTGTTAAAGTTTTAAAATCTCCACAGTGTTGCTTAAAGGGAACAACCAGTATCTTTGTGTTTTTAGTTTTAAAGATAAAGCTTCTACTATCTTGTAAGTTGCTGGAAATTGCTAAGACCTTTTGTTTAAATACTTGCATTCATTACTTTTATTTATGGAAGAGTTTTTCCTACCTTCTTTGTCAGCTCAAAATTAATTACAAATGCAGAACGCATCATGCTGTTAACACACACTCTATGCGGGAAACAAATTATACACTCAGAATAGATAATGGATAGCTTGGAGCGGTAATTGATAAACCTACACCACCTACAATAACTGAATAGATTTTAGAAAAATATATAATTGTTGGGGAGAAAAATAATGTTGTTTGAATTCTCCTTAGTAACGCATGTGTTCAAGGTTCACTAGTAGCAACTCATTAAAGTATATCAAAGAATTTAGAGCAAGTTTGATCAAGGTATCTTGAGAAATAGTCCTTAACTACTGAGGGTATCCATAGTCTTTTAGGCTGTTGTCTTCAAATTTGACCAAAATTGTTTTCTAGATGTAAACAGTACATATTCCAAATAATCTAAAATATTTCCATTAAATCAGTTATGTTAGTAGTGAATTCAATACAAAAGTCTAGCATTGCTTTTGTAAGCTTCCTTAAGAAAATGAGTTACTTCATCCTGCTTTAATCCTATTTTTCCTCCTCTATCAGGTAAAAGATAATATTTGTAATGCACTAACAAAGATACTCTGAAGCCAAACACATGCTCAGCTGTTGAAAAAAAGGGAGTACTTGGTCTTCAGAATCAGAGACTAAAACAATTTAAATAGAAAGGTCTTTAAAAGTGGTTAAGTCTTCCCATTATCACAAAGTTTTCAGTCCACAAAAATTATGTCACATTTATGAGGTCATGCAGTTATCCAATGATTAACCTGGGTCTGTCATAAAAGTTCTGATTCTCACTTACCAATTATTTTTCCCATTACAATATGATTTTCTATAAAAAGAAACACAGTACACAGACGTACAATTCTGATAAGGTAATATTCAATGGAAATATCCTAAACTAGTTACTAAAAAAGATAAGTGAATCTGGGCAGGTGGCTTATGCCTGTAACACTAGCTACTCAGGAGGCAGGTAGCTGAGAGTTGGTTTAAAGCCAGCCCAAGCAGAAAACTCCATGAGACAGTCATCTTCAATTAACCACAAAAAAACCAGAAGTAGAGCTGTGTATCAAGTGATAGAACACTAGCCTTGGGCACAAAAGCTCAAGGACAGCTCCTAGGCCCTGAGTTCAAGCTCCAGAAACGTTCCCATTTTCTATCTCTCAAAATCAATTGGAAGCTGGTTACCAGTGGCTCCGGTTGAAAGTTTGATGCCAGCCTGAGCAAAGAAGTCCATAACACTTTTATGTCCAATTAACTAACAAAAAACTAGAGATGGAGCTGTGGCTCAAGTGGTGGCAAAATAGACTTGAGTGACAAACCTCAGGGACTTAGTTTAAGCTCCAAGACAGGCACACACACACACACACACACACACACACACACACACACACACACACACACCCTGAATCCCAAGACAGAAACAAAAACACAGAAAAGAAAAAAGTCAATTGTTCATAGTTTTCTGGATCTTTCCTATATGGTATATATACACATATACATATGTATGTATTTATACACACTACATACACATAGGCTACATTTTAGGTATAAGTAAATCTGACTGATGAGCTACTTATATTTCTGTTACTAATGTGGTTTCATTTTCTTTTCAGAGGTATAGCATGGATAATTTCCTTGCTGGTATTTGTAAGTAAAGCACCTATCATGGATGTAAGTATAGTTTTCTGCCTTATAGTTATAGTTTCATTTAATTATTCAATTCCCATCCCTACACATTCATTTTTTAATTAATTAATTTATTTATTGTCAAGGTGATTTACAGAGGGGTTACAGATTCATACATTAGGCAGTGAGTACATTTCTTACCCAACTTGTTACCTCTTCTCTCATTTTTCTCCTACCTTCCTTCCTCCCCAATTCCCTCCCCCACTTCCCATGAGGTGTAGAGTTAGTTGATTTACAGCATATACTTTTGTGAGTATTGATGTTGCCTTGGCTCATTTTTTATCCTTTGTCTCTCCATTTGGATGTTCCCTTCCTTTCCCTAGTTCCAATACATGTATATGCAATGCACAGGGCATCAAAATCTGTAACAGTGACATCAGGGGTAAAACCATGGTGAAGAAAGACAAAAGAAAAAGGCATAATTTCACACGGTACATAGAAAATAACAACAACAATGATAAACCACTTACTCCCGTAAATTGGAGTTCATTTCACTTAGCATCATCTTATGTGTTCATAAGTACATGGCTTTTGAGCTATTGTGATCTTCAGCTACGACTATCCTAGACATGTACTAATTATTAACAATGAGGGAAACCATAGACTCTATGTTTCTTTGGGTCTGGCTCACTTCACTTAGTATAATTTTTTCCAAGTCCTTCCATTCATTACCAATGGGGCAATGTCATTCTTTCTGATAGAGGCATAGAATTACATTGTATATATGTACCACATTTTTTGATTCACTCATCTACTGAGGAGCATCTGGGTTGGTTGCTTATTTTAGCAATAGTAAATTGTGCTGCAATTAACATAGTTGTGCTGGTGGCTTTAGTGTGGTCTCGCTTGTAATCCTTTGAGTAAATGCTCCACAGCTGGGTTGCTGGGTCATAGGGGAGCTCCATGTTTAGCCCTTTGAGGAACCTCCACATTGCTTTCCAAAGTAGTTGAAAAAATTTACACTCCCTCTGACATTATAGTAGGGTTCCCTTTTGACCACATCCCTGCCAGCATCTGCTGTTGCTAGTTGTCTTGATAATGGCCATTCTTACTAGGGTGAGGTGGAATGTCAGTTGTTTTCATTTGCATTTCTTTTATGATCAGTGATGTAGAGTATTTCTTCATGTGCCTCTTGGCCATTCTCATTTCTTCTTCAGAGATGTCTCTCTCTCTGCCTGTAGTCCATTTGAGGGGGCAATGTTTCTTTCAGAATTTGTTTTGGGGGCACATTTTTTTGAGTTCCAAGTATATTTTAGATATGAGGCCCTTGTCTGTTTTATGGCCAGTAAAGATCTTCTCCCAGTCTGAGGGCCTTCTATTTTTCTTGTTAGCTATATCATTTGCTGCACAAAAACTCCTCAGTTTGATACAATCCCATTTGACCAACCTTTCTTTGATTTGTTTTGTTTCTGGGCCTTTATTAAGAAAATTTCAACCTGTGCCAAGGAGCCCTGGTGTTTCTCCTATTCCTTCCTGCAATGTTTTCAGGGTATCTGCTTTAACCTCGAGGACTTTAATCCATCTGGAATTGACGCTGGTGCAGGGTAATATATAAGTTTAGGGTTTTTTTTTTTCAGGTTTTTAACCAATTTTTCCAACACCCTTCATTGAAGAGGCTGTCTTTCTTCCATCCTATTTTTTTGGCTCACTTATCAAATATTATGTAGCTATAGGTCTGTGGGTTCATTTCTTGATCTTCAATTCTATTCCATTGGTCTTCAGGCCTGTTCTTGTGTCAGTACCAAGCTCTTTTTATTACTATAGCTTTGTAATAGAGTTTGAAGTTTGGTAATGATATTCCTACAGCATTGTTCTTCCTGCTAAGGATTGTCTTTTCTATTCAGGGTCTTTCATCGTTCCATATGAATTTTTGAATTGCTTCTTCTATTTCATTAAAGGATGGTGTTGGGATATTGATGGGTATTGCATTGAATTTGTAGTGAGCCTTTGGCAGTATTGTCATTTTCACAATTTTAATCCTCCCAGTCCAGGAGCATGGGAGGTTTTTCCATTTCCTTAGTGATGCTTTAATTTCCTTTTTCAAGTTTAAAGTTCTCATCATAAAGGTCTTTCACTTCTTTGGTTAAGGTTATTCCTAAGTATTCTATGTTTTTTTGAGGCTATTGCAGAAGGAGTTGCTTTCCTGACTTCAGCCTTGCTCTTCACATTTTTAGCATACAGAAAAGCCATTGATTTTTGAGGATTTATTTTATATCCTGCTACTTTGCCAAAGTTTTGGATCAGCTCAATAACGTGGGAGTAGAGTCTATGGGGTTCTTTAAATACAGGATCATGTCATCTGCAGAGAGAGTTTAACTTTACCTTTCCCTATTTGGATCCCCTTAATATCTTCCTCTTGGTTTTTTGCTCTGGCTAGGCATTCTAGTACTATGTTGGAAAGGAGTGGATAGAGCAGATATGCTTGTCTTTCTCCTGAATTTAAAGGAAATGGCTTTAACTTTTTGCCATTAAGTATAATGCAGCATTATTTACCATAGCTAAGATAGAGATAGAGAACCAACCCAGATGCCTCACAGATGAATGGATCAAGAAAATGGTATATATACATATATATGTATGCACACACACACACACACACACACACACACACACACACAAACACAATGGAATTCTATGCTTTCATCAGAAAGAATGACATCACCCCACTTATACGGAAATTGAAAGAGGTTGAAAAAAAATCCTATTAAGTGAAGTAAGCCAGACCCAAAGAAACCATAGCCTCTTTGGTTTCCCTTATTTGTAATAGCTAATATATATCTAGCACAGTCCTAGCAGAGGCTCACAATAGCTCAATTGCTATCAAAATGAACTCCAAGATATGCAAACAAGAGGGCTTTTTGTTGTTGTTGTTGTTTTTGATGTGCTGTTTGAAGATATTTCTTTTTTCTTTTGTTTGTTTTTCCCCCCTTTGGTTTATCCCCTGTTGTCACTGATTTTGATTTTGGTGCCCTGGGTTTTGTATATATACATCTATCTGATTTGAGGAAGGAAGAGTAACAAAATAGTGAGACAAAGGAAAAAGAGTGAGCCAATGGGACACACAAGACACTATGAATGAAATGAACTTTACAACTTGTGGATGAAGGGTCAGGAAGTGAAGGAACGTAGGAGAAAATGAGGGAGTAGGTAACAATATTTGACAAGAAATATACTCATTATTTTACTTATATAACTATAATCTCTCTGTACATCACCTTTACAATAAAATTAAAATTTTTAAAAAGCTGAAAAAAAGTTAAGCAACCCTTACTTCAGATCCTATTTTTGCCTGTTCGTGTTGCTGTTCACCTAGACTCAGAACCTGTGCCTCATTCTTTCCCTCACTTTCCCTCACTTTCCAAATGACCAAGATCCATGGTTTTTAACTTTTTTTATGTTTTCAACTTTTATCCTGTCTTCCAAACCTGAAGTGTCTGTGAGCTTATTATCATTTGTTTTGGCCTCCAAAATAACCCTTAAGTTCAGTACCAACTCTGTGTGGACTTATTAGGATCACGTATCTGTTTGTTGGGATTAACTTAAGCAGTTCTGTGTCTACCAAGTTTGAGTTCTGAGTTCTTTCATAAAATGTGTAAGCAAAGCTTTTCATTTTGTGTTACCTGCTCTTTCTAAACCCTGCTGGATTTTACTCCTCACATGATTTTACACCAAACTTGCATGGCTTATGTCATTCACTAAGACTCATCTCCTACATTGTGTCTTAAAAGGAGCCACTTTGTCATCTCTTTGCTCTCAGGATAACTAGATCTGATGCCCTGTGTTGATCAGTACACTTGATTTCATGTGGTGTTGAAGATAATCTACTTTATGAATGTGAGATACTTGGCAAACTCCACCTTGTTTAATGAATCTTTATATAACTACTACCCAGTAGTGTCTGATGCCAGCTAGACCATTTGATAAACATTTGCTAATTTGAATTGCGAAAGCAATTTTATAATATATTAAGTACAATGCTTGCCTTATAGCCACTATCAGAGGGAATTTTCAGAGCTCTTGAACTACTTGAAGGATGCATTTCACTGAGGGAATAATTGTATACAAGTCAACTATGGGAATCATTGCTTTCAAATAGCAAGTTAAGGAATGTTTCCTGGATGGATAGATGGTATGCTATTATAGTGTATGATACATATAATTAAAGAGCCTCTCTGGTAGACATTCTTTGACTTGCCAGTAAATCTGTGTTCTACATCTCCATTTCTGTTGAAATGTGACTGCAGCTGACCCGTGTCTCCCGATCAGTATCTGCCTGCAATAGAATTGTCTGTCTCTGATGAGACAGTTCTTCTAACATTGATTTGTGTTTGGACCAGGAATTTTGGCAATGTTACTTGACTTAATTTAAGTTTGAGTTTCAAGGCTTTTGAGGTAATGTATTCAAACAAAACCTCAGAATGATGAGAAGTTAAAATTAATAGAAAACTAAAAGATTTTATCATCTCCTATATTCCAAATGTTCTATTATCTAACTTAAACTCAGAAAAATATTCTGGCCAGTATACTTAAACTCATTCATAAAGATTGTAACTCTGAGTAGTGTAGGTTTTATTTTCTCAACATAGTTATAAATTTGGGAAGCTGCTTCCCTTTATGATTCTAGGAATTCCAAGTGGTACTAGATTAATAGTCACTAATGAACATTCTGTATTATATTGAAGTGACTTGATACTATCAACAATCTGTATTGCATTTCATGGAATTTAATAGCCATTTCATTCCATGGTAATTTATACTTACAATTTTCCAAGGTGTAAGTTTAGCTATCTGTGTCTACCCTGGGTCTTAAAAAGATACAGGAGTCACCTTTATATTAGCTGTGATGGAGATGATTTATTACATTTTTTCACAAGTGTTTGCATGCATACTATTCAAAGGCCTTGCTACGCTGATCAGTGTCCCCATCACAGTGAGAAGACTCCAGAAATGCAACCCAAGGAAATGTTGCCCCAAATCAGTGATCTAAATTTATAGAAATGACTTTCGCCTTGAAACTCAACTTCTCAAATAACAGGAACAGCATAAAAAGTAACTCACAGGATTGAACAGACTTCTGGATCTGATTTTTGGAGCTGATCTTCTTTTTGTCTGGATTGGCTATATTTCTTAGAGTTTGGTGCCATAGAAAAACCCATTCCACTCTTTAAGTCAAAGGTCTCAAGGAGACCTCAAATCTTGAGGAGTTGAGGTCTTTTCGTAGTTTCTGGACTTAATGCTTTTCCAGAACTAATCACCCTTTGACATTTTTTTTTCACACAATTCAAGTATTTTATTTTGCAGAAATTTTATGTAGGGAAAGAGAATGTTTAAGGAAACACGCAGACACTTTATGACCTTGCTAGCAGTATTTCTCCTTTGGATTCTTTCTTCTTGTCATTATACTTCATATTTCTTTTACTTTGCTGGGCTTACAGCCTAAGCTCACTGTGTTGATTCTTGATATTTTTGAAGATTCTTCCCTGAGGAAGATTGATTGCCTGAATTAAGTCAGCTTTAGGCTTTTTCTATCTTTTAGAGGAATGTGAAGTCTCACTCTTGCTGTTGAGGAAAGTACCAGTGGTGGAAGCTTGTCCTCTCTACACATCAAGGCTGTTCCACACTGCTTCCCAGGAATTTGATCTGAATTGAAGGGAATAAATATAAATAAAATCCAATATGAATAAAATAACAAAAATTCACTGGTGTTTCTGATGGGCATGTGGCAGGAATAAAAAAAAAAAGCATTGTGAAGCAGTGAATTGTTGAAGGTGTGGAAAGTCCAACAAAGGGACAGCGGTGTTGAGCTGGTGGTTTGGAATGGATGGACGCTGGAGGCTCCACCTGGAAAGGTTCCAGAGTCCATTATAAAATATATCATCGTATAAAATATATTATTGTATAATATATACAATATATACAATAATATGATATATACAAAATATAACATAATACATTAACTTATGTGATATAACATATCATACAATATATAAAACGTGTCATATTATATATAATATAATATACATATAATACTACTGACATAGTGATTGCTGTGTCTCTTCCTTTTCCTTGTACTTTCTCCAACACATTATCTAGGATTTCCAATATATAGTACAGAGTAGTAGAACTAGGGAAATATCACTTTGATTCTTGTTATTGGAACTTACTACATTTATTTTTTTCTTAAGGACTTTTGAAAGAAATCCTTTAAAATGGTAAGGATGTTTCTAATTCATATTAAACAAAAATCTTTAGAAAGATTGAATATTGATTTTTTTGCCATATGTTTTTGGCATCTATTGAGATGATAAATATTTTCCTTTATTTTATACAGTGAATGCCATTGATAATGTCTTTCAAATGTTGCTGTAGCACAGTGATTCTCTAAGTAAACAATGCCCTAATTTGTAATATTCACCATCTTGCATGGTGGAAAATCTTTCAATATACCTGCTGGGGATCCATCAATGTCTCATCAGTTGGTTCAAAAAATTATTGAACTTTTTAATTTAACTGCTTATGTGCTAGTGCAAGCTTTTACAGATGAACAATTGATACTACATTCTTCCATTCCTTGGTAGTAGCCACTACTTGGTCATTACATAAAATTGCCCCACCTAGATAGCTTTTTAATCATAAATAATTTTTCTTAGTTTTACAAACATAGCTAAGGTATTTATACTATTCTATCTCTCCATTTCTTCTTATGTTAACATTGTAATATTTGTTCCTGACAATTTCCTTAATACATTTAAAAATGTAGTGAGTACATATTTACAGTGTTCTTATAATTTAACAATTTCCTTTCATCCTGACACATTTTTATTTTACTTTAAAATGCTGCCTGTTTATAATCTGTTTTCACTTATTTCCTATTTAATTCCAAGGATTTCACATTCTTTTGTTTTGAGATTATTGAGTTTAAAAAATGGATTCTTGGTTTTATGATTGGGCTATTGTTGTTATTATTATTTCTCTTGGTTCTCATCCAAATTTGTAAAGCTATAATTTTGGCAAGATTTATTGGGCTGTGCTATGTGAAACCCTTGTTATCATTATGCATTGTTACACATGGACTATAGTTTGAAAGAAAGTCATCATATCCTTACCACATGCCAATGCACTTCTTAAGTATTTAGTGAAATCCAAGTTGACTAATTAGAAGGAAAATGAGAAATGTACTCATCATCTTACTTTAACCCCTCTGTATATCACCTTTACAATAAAATAAAATAAAATTTTAAAAGAAGGCAAATAGATCATAAATAGATCATAGATCATAAATAGATACATCAGACTTCAGCCATTTCTTTTGGGCACCAGACTCCCTGATATAGAAAAAATAAATGAAAATGCCTATTTTGAAAGATGGTTGCTAGATCTATAGATCTTATTACACATTATTTTATTTTTATTATTTATCCTACACAAAGGAATAGTAAAACAAACCTTTTATGTTCTTTAGCAAAGTCGTCAGTATTTTCAAAATATTTTGTTCTGTTTTCCTGCTTATCATTCCATTTTTGAAATTTTGTTTCCTTTAAAAAATTAAAAAAGCAGATACTATGCATATGTATGTACATATGTATATGTACATATATGTACATACATATGCATATACATATGTATATATACTCTTTTTGTTTTATTATTTTTAAAAACATGTACTGCAGAGTCGACATTTAACAAAGCAGTTTATGAGTACAAGGCATCCTGTTCAATGCACCCTTTTTAAGATTCTTTTTTTAAAAAATTCTTATTGTCAAGGTGATGTGCAGAGGGGTAACAGTTACATATGTAAGGCAGTGAGTTCACCTCTGGTCTCCTTTTTCTCCCAATTTCCCTCCCCAACCTCTCCCCCGCCAGTTGTACTATTAGTTTACAACATACTGTCTTGTAAGTATTGCTATTACATTCAACATTTTTACGTATACATCATCTCATTTAATTCTCGTAGACCTCTGGGTTTTTTTTTTAAATGATATTTCCCTATTTAATCACAGTGACATCATCTCACCTACCAATATTAGCCATGACAACTCTACTCTTATTTTATCCAATATCCAATTCAAGTCACATTTTTCTCACTATCCCAAAAGATTCTTTTGCTACTTGTTGAGTTCCTATGCCATTAGCTTGTTCAAGAAACCTGGTTAGTTGCTATATGAAATGTTCTGAACTGGATTTGTCCATTGATTCCAGTGTCAGGTATTCTCTCTACATTCTATATATCTTGTAAATTGGAAAGTTGTTCTTTAAAGCTTTCTTTGGTTCAGGGTCACAATTTTGGTGGGTAAAAATATTTGACAAGTAGTTATAAATACTTCAACTGAAATAATTTCAGAAGGTATGCAATGTCTGATTGCTCCACTTAAATTGATCAGTGGTTTCTGAAAGTGGCTTATCTTTCCATTGCTAAGCTTCCCATCCAGCCTTTATTTCATATTTTATGCACTGATGAACACTGAGTGGTAGCCTCAGAGTACTTTTAATGTTATTAATATTCTACCTCCATATTTATTAGGTATTTTTCTTTTGTTGTAATACTTATTTCTTTGCTTTCTTTTTTGCATATATATATTCATTTAATATTATTTTTAGTTTCACAAAGGAGTTTCCACTTAACAAAGCAGTTTATGAATACAATATATTATGATTAATACCACCTCTTTTCTTTTCCTTCCCCCTTCCTCCTTCCCTTTTTCCCTCCTTCTCTCCTTCCCTCCCTCCCTCCTTCCCTTTCTCTTCCTTTCCTTTCCTTTCCTTTGCTTCCTTTCCCTTCCCTTTCCTTATGTAGAAGTTTTACACAATTAACTTCTAGTGGGGTTAATTATTTTGATTTGTTTTGCTGCTAAATTTTGAGACATTGTGGGATTTTTCAAGGTAACCTTTTTTGGTTAAGAATTCAGTCCATTGCATGCAAGAAAAGTAAATCAAAGTTGGGCACCAAAGGCTCATACCTGTAATCCTAGTTACCTAGGAGGCTGAGATCTGAGGTCATGATTTTAATCCAGACCAAGCAAAAAAAGTATGTGAGATTCTTATCTCTAAGTGCCAAAAAATCCCAGAAGTGGAACTGTGGCTTGAATGGTAGAATGGGGGCCTTGAGCAAAAATTCTCAGGGATAGCACCCAGCCTGAAGTTTAAGCCCCTTGACCACCATCATACACACACACACACACACACACACACACACACACACACACACACACACGGACAAAAACAAAAAGGAAAATCCAAGTCTATCATCTCATGTTGGTGTTTTCATGTAACAATTTTGGAATTGAAAATAGGAAGAGGGATGGTACAGCATATTCTGCTATTATTTCAGACTTTTCTTTCTCCTCAGCTAGCCTTACTGTGAAGGTTTACTTGTTTGTGTCACCACATAGTCATCACAGAATTAATACTCAGACTAAGTCCTCCTCTCTCCATATCATGTAGTCACAAGAAGCTGAAAAATGAAATGGTGACATGATTTAAATATCGTTAGAGTTGGGTGTCAGTGGCTCATGCTTATTATAATCCTAGCTACTCAGGAGGCAGGGATCTGAAGATCATGGTTTGAAGTCAGCCTGGACTAAATATTCTTGTGAGACTCTTATCTCCAACTGGAAGTGGTGCTGTGGCTAAAAGGTGTAGAGTGCCACTCTTGAGTGAAAAAGCTCTGGAATAAAGGAAATGGAAAAACCTCTTAGGATCCCGGATTGGGAAGATTAATGTCGTGAAAATGGCAATACTGGCAAAGGTTATCTACAAATTCAATGCAATGCCCATCAATATCCTAACACCATTCTTTAATGAAAATAGAGGAAGCAATCCAGAAATTTGTATGGAACAATAAAAGACCCTGAATAGCAAAAACAATCCTAAGCAGGAAGAACAATGCTGTAGGAATATCAATACCCAACCTTAAACTCTATTATAAAGCTATAGTAGTAAAAACAGCTTGGTACTGACACAAGAACAGGCCTGACGATCAATGGAATAGAAATGAAGATCAAGAAATGAACCCACAGACCTATAGCTACCTAATATTTGATTAGTGAGCTAAAAAAAAATAGGATAGAAGAAAGATAGCCTCTTCGATGAAGGGTGTTGGAAAAATTGGTTAAAAACCTGAAAAAAAACAAAACCCCTAAATTTATATATCACCCTGAACCAGCATCAATTCCAGATGGATGTCCTTGAGGTTAAAGCAGATACCCTGAAAACATTGCAGGAAGGAATAGGAGAAACACCAGGGCTCCTTGGCACAGGTTGAAATTTTCTTAATAAAGGCCCAGAAACAAAACAAATCAAAGAAAGGTTGGTCAAATGGGATTGTATCAAACTGAAGAGTTTTTGTGCAGCAAATGATATAGCTAACAAGAAAAATAGAAGGCCCTCAGACTGGGAGAAGATCTTTACTGGCCATACAACAGACAAGGGCCTCATATCTAAAATATACTTGGAACTCAAAAAAATGTGCCCCCAAAACAAATTCTGAAAGAAACATTGCCCCTTCAAATGGACTACAGACAGAGAGAGAGACATCTCTGAAGAAGAAATGAGAATGGCCAAGAGGTACATGAAGAAACACTCTACATCACTGATCATAAAAGAAATGCAAATGAAAACAACTGACATTCCACCTCACCCTAGTAAGAATGGCCATTATCAAGACAACTAGCAACACCAGATGCTGGCAGGGATGTGGTCAAAAGGGAACCCTACTATAATGTCAGAGGGAGTGTAAATTTTTTCAACCACTTTGGAAAGCAGTGTGGAGGTTCCTCAAAGGGCTAAACATAGAGCTCCCTTATAACTCAGCAACATAGCTTTTGCGCATTTACCCAAAGGATTATAAGCAATATCACACTAAAGCTACCAGCATAACTACCTTCATCGCAGCACAATTTACCATTGCTAAATCATGGAACCAACCCAGATGCCCCTCAGTAGATGAGTGGATCAAGAAAAGGTGGTACATATACACAATGGAATTCTATGCATTTATTAGAAGGAATGGCATCGCCCCATTTGTAAGGAAATGGAAAGAGTTGGAAAAAAAAACATACTAAGTGAAGTGAGCCAGACCCAAAGAAACATAGACTCTGTGGTTTCATTCATTGGAAACAATTAACACATGTCTAGGATAGTCGTAGCTGAAGATCACAATAGCTCAATAGCAATATATATGATCACATAAGATGATCCTAAGTGAAATGAACTACAAGATTTGGAAATAAGTGGTTTATCTTTGATGTTGTTATTTCCAATGTATCCTATGAAATTATGCCTTTTTCTTCCCCATGCTTTTACCCCTGTTGTCACTGTTACTGACTTTGGTATACTGGGTATTGTATGTAAGTTTATCAGAACTAGGGAAGGAACACCAAAATGGAGAAACAAAGGGTAAAAGGTGAAGCAATGCAACAGCAATACTTATAAGACAATATGCTATAATCCAACTGTACATCTCGGGGAAGAGTGGGAAGGAATGGAGAGGGGGGAAAGTGAGAGAAAAACGAAGGAGTAGGTAACACATTTGATAAGAAATGTATTCACTGCCTTACATATGAAACTGTAACCCCTCTGTACATTACTTTGACAATAAAAAAATACCAAAAAAATCTGAGTTCAAGACCCACAACAGGAAAAATAAAGCAGGAAAAACACAGCAATAGCAAAAAAAAAAAAAATACTTTAGAAATCCTCCAAAGTCTTCTGTTTTCACTTGCTAGATATGCATTCCAAGGCTACTCTTACCTGTGATTGAGTTTGAGATATTGAAGATGTTGAGTTGTTTTTTTTAAGGGAGGATAAACTAAATCAGAATTCTCTCCCTAAAGAAGAGTTGAATGCATAATGAGCAGGCAAGGAGAGGAGTCTGCCACTTGGCCTATATTTGACAAATAAAAATTGGTTAATGTATCTCATATGTACATTCTTACTACAATCCTTGAACCAGAGCAGTGTTTCTTTCCTTTTCCTTCTTTCTTGTTTTTTAATGATAGTGCAGGGAGTGGAGGAGGAGAATACATCTGGAACAAAACTCTTTCCTTGTTGAAGTTTTAAGAGCCTCAAAGTTCATCTCTTTGCCATGAAATTTCCCAGTGGTGTGGTTTGCCCAGAGGTTCAGATACTTTCTGAGCTCAGTCGTGATCATCCTGCATTTTATAGGTCTCTGCAGGGCCGTTACTATGGTTCATTATGCCGTCTTGCAGCATCCTTGGCCAACCTTGAAGATGCATTCAAAAAGCCTCTCTTTCTGCTAGATTCTTTAGTCCTGCCTATTCTAGGTCAGCAAGTTTTCCCTCCAATCTGGAACTCATTAAGTGGAGAACATTCTAAATATGAGCAGGACTTGAAGTGACACTATAGATAAAGATCTCTGCTATGCATCCTTTCAGCTCTCATCTCTGAAGCCTCTCACTTTGGTCCCCCTATCCCATTGCTGGTGAACTTTGTTAGATTCTATCAGCTTTTCATCACTCCAGACGTTATAATAGTGCTTCCCTGCTTTTTTCTTGAGTGGGAGTGGTGGTGGTGTGATCAATATGTTCATGATGAACAACAGATCTAAACCTGGAAAGAACTGTGTGTATATGGAGTGAGGTAAGTGGACGATGGTGGATAGTATCTGTGTGTCCGTGTGAATGTGTACACACATATGTGCATTTATTTTGTGTGAGTGCAAGTACACCTGTGTATGTGTGTGTGTGTGTGTGTGTTCATGTGTATGTGCATGTGACTCATACCACTAGCATTATTCACCATTAGTTTGGAAAATTTATCTGGGGAAAGAGAAACACTTCCACTATTGATTTTCGTTAAAGTTGGCCAATCAGAGCATTATAGTGCCTTCTGCCTCCATTGCATAGTGATTGGCTGAGTGTCACAATTGGAATCAGTGAGGAACAAGCCCCTCCCTCCCCACTCCCTTTGAGACTTCCGGAATTAGAACTTGTTTTCTCCTTTGATATTTAGAGCAACCTTCACGACTCACTTTTGGATACAACATTATCAATATGTAAGAGGGAAGATTGTAAGATTACATGAAGACTACAAAATCAGAAGAGTAGCTAGGAGACATTTTTGACAGATTTAGACAAGGTCTGCCCTAAGCTAGATCCAATCGCTGGCTTTTCAATTATACAAGCAAATTCCTTTCTTTTGTGCTAACTCATATTGAACTCTTCCTGCTCATTTGACATGAACAACTTAAAAAATCCTCATTGATTCTTGAACACAAACTCTACGTCCTTGAAATTCCTTTTAAAGTTTTGGGGTTTAGCCTAATAACTCACATACATTTTGTATTCTCTCCCAGAACACGACTATATGTTTCAAATATATAAACCATGTTTAAAAAATGATCATTCAAATTATTCCACTTTCTGCCGCCAAGTTTTCAAGTAAAATTTATTTTCTAGGAGGTGATGTCATTTTTATTGTATTGTTTCTGATTCCCTTGACATGATTTTGCATGTGCCAAGTGGTTGTATCTGTGGCAACTTTAGAAACACAAACTTGAGGAGTTGTGGGTACATGTATAATAGGGAACTTCTGAATACAAAAAGTTTTCATGTCTCAGAGGCACAGAATTTTAATGGCAGCATAATAGACTTTGTCACAGGAAGACCCATTTGGGACCTCACAAATAGGCAACACTCACTCTATCTACAGATAGAACTCCTTTGTGGATGAATACATACATATAAATATTCTGCAAGGTAGTGACTAGTGAGTTTCACAATATGAATTTCAACAACTTTATTGAAATAGCTCTGGGTAGGCAGAGATACCCCCACATTATAAATTATGACATTTGACACTGAAAACAACAACAAAAACCTAGTGCTAATGCCTCTGGGGAGTATCTTTTCACTCCTTTGTTTTCTGTGATTTTTCAGAGTTCTTATTTCCCTGCAGCACAAAGCTAGTCTAAATACCCATTTTTCAAAGGACTCAGATTAAAGATGAGAGTGAAGAACAGTATTGGTGCTTTATTTATGTTTTGTGAAATACTTAGTTCAATATCCATTATCAAAAGTGCATGGGCTGAAAGACAGTGATTTTCAAATGGGACACTTTTCAGCAATTTTTTTCCAGTGATCTTTTTAGTTAGATACTCACTCTAATTTATTACAGTAGAATAAAATTGATTTGAAAGGGTTATTTCAACCAGTCCATGACTTGAGAAATCCCAATGAAATTAGGAATATTTGTAGCTCATTTCTTTTGTACTTCTTACCTAACACCCCAGTAATGGAAGAATATGTATTTTATTTTTACATCTCCATCCATTGACTCATTAGTCTTGAATGAGTTCTACGTACTGTGTATAGTCTCTTCTATGGCCAATGATTTAATGATTGCAGCTGTAGTATCCCAATGTGTCCACTTCCTATACATATTAGAGGTGCAAGAACTTTCTCAACATGCAATACTCTAGAGAGATCACAGCAGCCACAAAATATAACAAATTATTTAATATTACATCCCAACCATTCATATAGTAGCAAAGTTTTAGCAAAGAGGAGAGTATCATTCTTGACCTTCAGCCCACTCTTTGGGGCTGAAAGATATTGGTTCAAAATGTCATTTTGAGCCTTAGTAATTTACTTGGCCACATAACATTGTTTTTCCATTGACTAAGACTCTGATGTACTTTAAAAACTTAGTTTCCTTGGAAGGGAAAGGAAGTTAAGAACATTTTGCTACCTCATCAACAAATGAGCAAGAGTTGTACCTTTCTAATGTTGTAGTATGTGTGTGTGTGTGTGTGTGTGTGTGTGTGTGTGTGAATTATTGCTGATTCAGAGCTTATCCGATTAATTCTATCCTCAACAAAAGGAAATGTTATTTGTTGTGATAGCTTAGTAAAAGCTGTGTCTAGCTAAGAAAACAGGTTCAATAACAATATTTTCAGAAATATGTATAATTGAAGATACAGAGCGCAGTCTGTAATGTCGATGTTAGAATTACATGAGATTTTATTGTTATTGCATATAGTAAGTGCAGCATAATAAAGATCTTGAAGACTTTTGAATAACTGTAACTTTTTCCTAATTGTCATGATATGATGATGGTGTCTTGATCTCTAATAGAATAGTCACTACTTCAATACTTATTTATGTGGATATCCTCAAAAATCCACTGAGTGTGCTTTCTAGAATTTTCCATTATGAAAGAACTCTAACAGACTAGTTTATTAAAAATGTACAAACAAAATGGAGTAGACAACCCCAGAATGAAATGATGACTTATGGCCTCTGATTAATAAAAGATACCAGTTTTAAGGATGGAAATATTCAATGTTAGTCTACAACATTCAGTGTGATCATATGTTCCTCCTTAAGCCTCCCATTGAGAAATCTAGAGGGTAGGGAACATAAGAAAAGAAGAGATTTTATTGGATGTCTATAACATTCTTGGTGCTTTACATATGTTAATTCACTTGTATTTATATGTTTATATTTATAAAAGCAAGTGAGGGGACTAATTTATCCAAATAATTGCAGTGATTGAAGAAGTATTTAAAAAAGAAACAAGTAGAGAAAATATTTAACTGGCAAAGTCTTGATAGTTGCTAGAGTTTCTACATTCTAACAGAGTGAAATTTGATGGCTATTGTGGCAGTTAAGATGCCAGGCCTTCAAGGAGGTGTGTGGACCTGAAGGTAGACACTCATCAAAGCATTAATGCTTTTCTCAAGGGATAGGGATAATTTTTCTGCTGATAGTTTTGGATGCTTTGAACAAAACACAAGAACCTTGCCCATGCTAGGCAATTAAAGTATCACTAAGATACACTCCTTTCTTAGTCTGGGTTAATTCTTATATGATTAGACCAATTGTCAAGAGAGGAGTTGGTCACAAAAGGAATATGGCCCCCATTCTTTGCTTGATTTTTTTTTCCATTCTCATTTATCCCTGTGCTTTCTTCCATACACAGAGGAAGCACAAACAAGTTCATTCTGCTACTACTTAAGTCTTATTTCTGTGATCACCTTGCCCCAGGCAACCATGATGCAAGGAACTAAGGGAGAAAAAAAAAAATCTAAACTTTCAGATGTTTCTCCATTTGTTCCTCTTCTTAAATGTTTTCTATATTTTCATTGCTATATGCACACATACATATTGAGCATATCATCTTTTATTTTTGTAAAAATATTTTAATATTTAATTATAGGTCATATAATACAAGCATGCTTATGAAGAAGTATTTCAAGCCACCAACTATTTTTACCACAGATAATCTGTTTTGTGTCTGTTTTCTGTAATAGTGGCATACTCATAATTTAAAATATTGTTATGCATTATTTATTGATTTATAAATACTATACTCTAGTGTTACCTCATTGTAAAAAATATTTTTGTTTGCTTTGGATAGGCAATGGGGCTTGAGCTTTAAGGCCTCATGCTCTCATTTTGTGTTCTCAAGGCTGGCGCCCCTCTATGTAAAACTTGCACTCAGAAGTTTGAATGTTCATTTGGCCTTTTGTATAAAGACTGACACTCTACCACTTGAGCCATACCTCCTCCAGCTTTTTGCAAGTTAATTGGAGATAAGTGTCTCATGGATTTTTCTCACAGGGCTGGTTTTGAACCATGATTTTCAGTTCTCTGTATCCTATAAAGCTAGGTTTACAGACATGAGCTATCAGAATCTGACTTATGAAAGATATTTGACTCACCTAAGCTATTTACATGGTAAGTGATGTTGGAAAGGAATTTATTTCATATACTGATATGTAGGTTACCTGTGCCTCATTAAAAATTTGAGTAACATTGCCTTTTTTCCCCCCTGTCTTCTCAGACAGGAAGCAAGGTATAAGAACAATACCTACTCTATATAAGATAGGCTAGGTAAGAAGAAGAAACACAAATTGGATGGATAGGGAATGCAAACTTTAAAAAGTAAAACCAAGCAAAGCATACAGTATTTTGTTTAAAAAGTAAAATAAGATTCATGTTGGTTCTTCTGTCTTCAGTTAAAGTTAAAAACATTTATAATAGAAAGGTAAGTTATATACACAATGATAAAATAATAAAAGTTCTACAATGCCACACTAAATACTGAAATTTTTAGTGATTATTTTATATAATCCTCTGAAACAATAAATGAGTATAGAAAACATTGGTCGCCTTTCCAGATGATAATTAACAACTTGAATTTCATCACCAAGCTTGTAAATAGATAAAAATCAGTTGTATCTGAACCTTCTTCCAAATCATAGTGTTCCTCTGTTAAGAATTTGCTAGGGTCTTTAAGTAACAAAGAAATGTAGGATTTATTCTTGTCTTTAGTCATGTTGGGCTGTTATTAGAAAGGTATTCTCATCCTAATGAACAACGAAGTTCAACTTGAAGTTCCTGTGCTGTTGATGTTTATACTACATTATAAATAGGATTAGGAGATGATCTTGGATCAAAGGTCATTGTTTAAGGTTTCAAAAGAAGTTTCAAGAAAGAAGTTGAACTTGAAATGGAACTATGATTGGCAGAATTCAGGTAGAGACAAATATATGCAACTGGACTGTCTACCAGAAGAAAGCATTGGCTTATACATTTCCTCTGACATTGACAGATAGACTAAACTTGGCAAGATTTTCCCAACTAGAGAGAAAAGGAGAAAGACACCTGAACTACAGGTGTAATATCAGTGATACATCCAACACACGGAGAGAAAAAATAGTGGAGGGCTAAAGAGAGTAGGGGACTATTTCAGTGGATTATGTGACATTAATGCCAAAGGACTGAACTGTGTCTTAGAGAAATTTGGAGAACCCTTGGGATTACTTTATTCATGGTGGATGTAAACATGATCACAGGAAAATAATTTTTTGATATTTTTAAGTAGTTATACAAAGGAGGTACCATATATCAAAGCAGTTTATATACATAATGCATCTTGATCGTTGTCACCCATTTCAATATTCTCAACCCCCCTTTGGCCACTCCTTCCCTCATTCTTAATTTTGTGGTATACATCGTGTACTATTCACTGCATTCTCCCCCTTCACTCCTTAATTTGTCTAACCGCCCTCCCCACTTGGCCCTATCCCCCACGCCTTGGATGTACTCATTTCCTGTTGTTGATATTATTGGTCATTGATCTAGTCTTCCTAAAAGATTATTCTATTTGAGCTCTCCATAAACCTGTTATACACCAGTTAATTCAATACTTTTGTAACCAATTGCATACTTCTCAAGGTGTTTACTTATAAGTTAAAGGTACATTCTATCTACAAGGAAACCATGCAACCTTTATTTCTCTGTGTCTGTCTTACTTCACTTAATAATTTTTCCCAAGTCTTCTCATTTCCTTATGAATGGTAAAATATTATCCTTTCTAATAGATGAATAAAATTCCATTGTATATACTCCACATTTTCTTGATTCATTTTTCCATTGAAGGGCATCTGAATTGATTCATATCTTGATTCATATCACTATTCATATCACTATTGATTCATATCTCTATGGTGAGTAGTGCTGAAAGGAATATGGTTGTGCTGATGGCTTTACTGTAACCTTGTTTGTGTACTACTGGGTAAATGCTCAGGAGTGGAATTGCTGGATGATCAGGTAGTTCTATCTTTAGTTTTTTGAAGAACCTCCATTTACTTTCCAGAATTATTGGACACTCTTATGTTCCCAGTAACAGTTTCTTAGAGTTTCCTTTTGGTAGCATGCTTGCCAACATTTGTTGCTGTTTATTTTCTTGATTTTAGCCATTCTCACTGGGGTGAGGTAGAATCTCAGTGCCATTTTGATTTACATTTTTCTTTATAGCCAGATATGTTGGACATATCTGTGTCTGTTGGCTATTTTTACTCCTGAGAAATCTCTTTAAGTCATTAGCGTATTTATTAATTGGGTTGTTATTTCTTTGAGCGTTTAATTTTTTTGAGTGCTAATGAATTCTGGATGTTAGACCCTTATCTGATGTATAGCTGGTAAAAAATATTCTCCTATTTTCTGGGCCCTCTGTTTAACTTGTTTTCTATGTTCTTTGCCATGCAAAAATTTTAAAGTTTGATTCAATCCCATTTATCAAATCTTTCTTTGATTTGTTGTTTCTGTATTTCATTTGTTATTATCACATTTTAAGTGAAAATCCTGAGCCCTAAAGTTTTCCCTGCCCTTTCCTGTAATAGTGGTTTCTGGTCTTATATTGAGGTCTTTGATCCAGTTTGAATTGCTCCTGTGCAAGGTATATATAATGATCTAGTTTCAGTTTTCTGTATGTGGATATCCAGTTTCGTCAGCTCTGGTTGATAAAGAAGCTATCTTTCTTCCAGTACATATTTTTGGCTTCCTTACTGAATATTAAATGGTTATAGGTCTGTGGGTTCATTTCTGGATTTTCTATTGTGTTCTTGGTCCTCAGGCCTATTTTCGTGCCAGTAACAACCTGTTTTCACTAATATAGCTTTGTAATAGAGTTTGAACTTTGGTATTGTTAGTCCTCCAACACTGTTCTGCCTGCTAAGTAAGGATTGCTTTTGCTATTCAGGGTGTTTGTTGTTTTTTTTCCATACAAATTTTTGGGTAAAATAATTATATTTAAATATCTCATCCATTTTAAAACATTTTGTTATTTCTTAACCTATAAAGATCAAATGAATTTTGCAGGGTGCTGGTGGCTCATACCTATAGTCCTATCTACTCATGAGGCTGAGACCTCAGGATCACTGTTCAAAGACAGCCTGCATAGGAAAGCCCATGAGACTCTTATCTCCAGTTAGCTACAAAAACATCCAGAAGTGGAGTTGTGGCTTGAGTGGTAGAGACTTAGCATTGAGCAAAAGAGTTCAGGGATAGTACCCAGGCCTTGAGTTCAAGCCCCAGGACTGCTGGTGTATGTGTGTATGCACCCACACACATATATATACACATACATATCAAATGAGTTTCCTTGTATGAAACTTACATTTCCTTTACTCTAATTGAAGTCCATTTGTTCTCTTGCTATCTTTCCACGGAGGTAAGAAACCAACCCCAGATGTTTCACCCATTCTTCATTTCTCAGTGCATTATTGGAAACTTTTGTAGTTTACTTATGTCTATGATAGAAATATGAGCTCCCTTAACTCTTGATTTTATTTTTCTTCTTGAGCTATGGGCAAAAATCATGCCATGTATCAAAATCAATGGAATACAGTCTGTGAACACCATCTGGGTTTTAGTGTGTTGATTTGGTTTACTTAATTCTATACATTTTAGAGAATGGTTTTCGTACATGGAAATACAGACTGAATTTTTGGCTCAAAACTATTGAATTAAACAATACTTTTAGAAGTTGAGAGGTTTGAATTTACTTTTATCTGTTCAGCTGATCAGTGTCCTTTCAGGTATGAGTAAGAGACTCTGTGTTAAGATAAATAGCAACAGGTATGTTAAGATGGGAAAACTGGAACTGATCTCAAGATTTCTAGTTATCCAGAGTAAAGTATGGGGTTGCAGCTTGTCAGCATTCCAAAGTCAAGGAAAAACTAAAGCATTTTCCCAGCTTCGGTTTCAAAATTAAGGTTGGTTTACATTGCTAAGCATCTGAATGCATTCTCACCTGACAAAGGATTTCTGCCTTCCCTTACTTTTTTGAGGTTTGAATAGACTTAAAATGGTGTTAGGAACTGATATAGTACTTTGGTATAGGTTGCTTGTATGTGTATTTGTTGTGATATCTTCACATCAACAGTGAAGCAAAATGTCCAGGTTTTCAGCTGATGTCAACTGCAGGGGCTAGACTGAAATTTAACAAACTTGGAAAGTTTTCCCATAGTGCTGCAATAGTAAAGGCTGGTCATTATTGTTTTTTCTTACAATACTGATATTGAACTTTTCTGACAGTGAACCTTGTATTGCTAAGTATTTTAAATTGTTTATCCAGAATCTGACCCACTTTAACCTATATAGTTCTGGTGATAATTGCTGAATATCCAAATTAATAGGAAAACTGGCACAATACTAGATAATATCAGAGTTTGTTATTTGTGAAGTGCCAATTTTCTGTAATTAGGGAAAATTGCTAATTATCACTGGAACTATTCATTAATATTTGAAGCAGGATAAAAATTGATAGAAATGTTTTTTTAGTGGCTAAAATTTTGAAAGACCACCTGCTGTCACTGCTTTAATGAATCTAGCTTTCTGTATCTTATCAAAAAATTGGGAACTTGGAAGGAAAGTGGAAGTAGTAGTATTTTTCCCAAATGTTATTATAGAATATTTAAACAGTAGGGCTTACATTTGACTCACCTACTAAATTGGAAAAGTCTCATATTTAATCAGTTAATGCCAGTACCTTTGTATGAAGTCAAAGTGGTTTTGGTTCATGAAATAAAGGGCATAGTTCTCTACATTTATAGTCCTTGAAAAGAGGCATTTATTTGTGAGATTTATCTACATCAATGCGAATTATGACTATTAGATCACATCATTTTAGAAATATGTTAGCTTTTGAGCAACAAGAGTGAAGATAAGCTATGATTTTCAAACTTAAAGCATGCATTTCACCAATGGCCTTCTATGCCTAATTTATAAGCATGCTCTTTGACCCAGAATAAAAATAAGTACAAATGCAAATAGTGTTTGAAAGAGAGATAAAACATATTCATTAGCATATAGGAAACATTAGAGTATGGATCAACTTTTTAATATTTAGTCAGTGGTTGTTGGAATCATTTAGAGTTAATGAATTATTAAATTATTCAACAAACATTTTTTGAGCCTCTATCTTCAAATGATACCTGAGTAGCCACAGGACCCTACTAAGTCAACGGATGACAGAGACTGAGAGGAAAGAAAATAAAGTTGGTTGTTCAGGGTCAGGATGAAGCTGAAGTGAACTTATGTGCAAGGAACAGAGTGTGTGATTGAAGTCGGGCCTGTGAGCATAAGATCAGGAAGAAGGTGAACACAGGGTCAAGGAACTAGTGACGGTGACAAGCTGGGAAATTGGAAAAAGTGGCTTCGACTGGATGGATCTGTGGGCATAATTCCAGTGAAGTCATGGCAATAGTGACTGAGATCCTGGCAGATGTGCAGTATATTCTACTCACAGCTATGAAATATTAAGGAAGAAAAATTGGTAAACATAAAATTTTATTGTGATGTCAAATATTCTTTCTTTAGCTTATTGGGATGGGGGTGGCTCTGTCTGGAGGCACCCCTTACATATACTAGGCAATTCCTTTACCATTGATTTATGTCCTCATCCCTATTGTAATTATAGTTTTTAAAAAATATATTATAATGAAGTCTTAGTGATGACCCACAGTCATCTCTAGTGGATTTTACACAGTGCTTTGTAACTTCAGTCTTTCAAAGCATAAATTACTTCTTATAAAGGGAAAGGATCATAGTTAAAATCCATCCTAACTTTTCCAGCAATGCTGAATTCCTACAGACATTTATTTCAGAAAGTGCAACAGTTTTAAGGATCAGAGTACATTATTAAAGGCAAGGATCATATAGTTTCTCTGTGTTAGTTCATCCAGAAAACACAGTCTATAGAAATGCCCTCATTTCTTTTCTTACATGAGAGAATTTTCAGTTATCTTCATTCTGTTAGGATCAAGTTCTTCACAATATCTTTTCCAAAACATGGCACTCACAACTTACTGCCATTTACAGAAGTGCACTGGTCCAAAGGGATTGGATTTGGCTATTCTATCAGACAAGATTCTTAGCTAAGCAATAGAATTTCAATGTTAGTGATAAAGAAAAATATACTAAGAAATCTATATATTGAACAATTCACAGAATCTTTTCCAGAATCAGAGAATTGTGCTCAGAGTTCAAGTAGCCAGGAACATAGCTCCAAATCATATTTCAGAATGGAACCTAGTATTATCTCCATGGAAAAACCTGTGTATCTGACTGCTGGACTCCAGAGATTTACTTCCTTCCCTTCATGACTTGGAACCAGAGCTGGGTCTAGACTCACAGCTCGCTCTGCCTAGTCACTGCAAAGTGATGTCCAATTCTGTCATTCAAACAATATCTTAAGTAGTTTTGCAAGATGAGTCATTCTGTGAGGTATGTTAGGAGGCTTTATTTGTGGTATCATGATGACCTTAATACATAAGAAAATGGAAAGACTTAGAAAAAAACACACTAAGTGAAGTGAGCCAGACCCAAAGAAGCATAAACTCTATGGTCTCCCTTAATAGTATATGTCTAGGATAGTTCTAGTAGATGATCATCATAGTTCAATTTCTATGTACATATAATCACAGAGGATGATGCTAAGAGAAATGATCTCCAAAAATATGGAAACAAATAGTTCATCATTTGTATTGTTATTTTCAATGTAATATGTGAAATTATCTTTTTTTTCTTCTGTCTATCTTCCCTATGATTTAGCCCCGGTTGTCACTGCATTTGATTCTGTTACTTTGAGTATTTTATATATGTATGTCTGAATTAGGGAAGGGAAGGGGAACAGTGAAATGGTGAGGCAAAGTGTGAAAAAGCAAACGGACACAACAGCAGTACTTACAAGACAATATGCTGTAAACTAACTGTATAACTGGGGGAGGGAAGGAACTGGGGAGAAGGGAAGGTGGGAAAAAATGAGGGAGGGGGTAAAAAGTTGGACAAGAAATATACTCACTACCTAATGTTTATAACTGTGACCCCTCTGTATTTCTTCTTTTTTTTTTTTTTCAAATTTTTATTATCAAACTGATGTACAGAGAGGTTACAGTTTCATACGTTAGGCGTTGGATACATTTCTTGTACTGTTTGATACCTTGTCCCTCATAACCACCCCCATGAGGTATTCAGTTCACTTACACCAAACAGTTTTGCAAGTATTGCTTTTGTAGTTGTTTGTCTTTTTTTACCCTGTGTCTCTGAATTTTGGTATTCACTTTCAATTTCCTAGTTCTAATACCAGTATACACAGTTTCCAATATACTCAGATAAGATTACAGAGATAGTGTATATACAATCACAGGAAGGTGGTACAAGAACATCATCAATAATAGAAGCTACAGATACACATGGGATATTGAAAGTAGTTACAACTGTGATATAACAATCGTTTCCACAACATGGAGTTCATTTCACTTAGCATTAACTTATGTGTTCATAAGGGTATAGTTGTTGGGCTCTTGTGACCCTCTGCAATGACTTGCCTAAACCTGTACTAATTATTCCCAATAAGGGAGACCATAGAGTCCATGTTTCTTTGGGTCTGGCTCACTTCACTTAGTATAATTTTTTTCCAAGTCCTTCCATTTCCTTACAAATGGGGCAATGTCATTCTTTCTGATAGAGGCATAAAATTCCATTGTGTATATGTACCACATTTTCCTGATCCATTCGTCTACTGAGGGGCATCTGGGTTGGTTCCAGATTCTAGCCATGACAAATTGTGCTGCGATGAACATTGTTGTACTGGTAGCTTTACTGTGATTTTGTTTGTGGTCTTTTGGATAGATACCCAAAAGTGGGGCTGCTGGGTTGTAGGGGAGTTCTATATTTAGCCTTCTGAGGAATCTCCACACTGCTTGCCCGAGTGGCTGAACCAATTTACATTCCCACCAACAATGAAGTAGGGTTCCCTATTGGCCACATCCCCTCCAACAACTGTTATTGTTAGTTTTCTTGATATATGACATTCTTACTGGGGTGAGATGGAATCTCAATGTTGTTTAGATTTGCATTTCTTTTATGGCCAGTGATGTAGAGCACTTTTTCATATGTCTCTTGGCCATTCTCATTTCCTCATCAGAGAAGTCTCTTTGTAAGTCTTTAGCCCACTTGATAAGGGGGCTATTGGTTCTTTGCGGTTTTGTTTTGGAAGAAGGTAATTTTTTTACTTCTGTATATATTTTAGATATGAGGCCTTTGTGCGTTGAATGGCCAGTAAAGATCTTCTCCCAGTCTGTGGGCTTTCTGTTTATCTTGTGAACTATGTCCTTTGCCATGCAGAAGCTCTGCAGTTTGATGCAGTCCCATTTGTCCAAACTTTCTTTCCTTTGTAGCTTTTCTAGGTCTTTGATAAGGAAGTTCCGTCCTGCGCCAAGGAGCCCAAGTGTTTCTCCTACTCCTTCCTTTAGTGTTTTCAGGGTGTCTGTTTTGATTTGGAGGTCTTTAATCCATTCGGAATTGATTTTGGTGCAGGGTGATATATAAGGATCTAGTTTTAGTTTGTTGCATGTGTTGAACCAGTTTTGCCAGCACCATTTGTTAAAGAGGCTATCTTTCTTCCATACAATTGTTTTAGCTCCTTTATCAAAGATTAAGTAAGCGTAGTACTGTGGGCTCATTTCTGGGTCTTCACTTCTGTTCCATTGGTCTTCAGGCTGTTCCGGTTCCAATACCAAGCTGTCTTTATTACTATGGCTTTATAATACAGCTTGAAGTTGGATATTGTAATTCCTCCAGCACTGTTCTTTCTGCTTAGGATTGTTTTTGCTATTCTGGGTCTTTTATTGTTCCATATGAATTTCTGGATTGCTTCCTCTATTTCATTAAAAATTGGTGTTGGGATATTAATGGGTATTGCATTGAATTGGTAGACAGCCTTTGGCAATATTGTCATTTTGATTATATTAATCCTCCCAATCCAGGAGCATGGAAGGTTTTTCCATTTCCTTAGTTCTGACTTAATTTCGCTTTTCAAGCTTTTAAAGTTCTCATCAAAGAGGTCTTTCACTTCTTTGGTTAAGGTTATTCCTAGGTATTTTATGTTTTGGGGGGCTATTGCAAAAGGAGTTGCTTTCCTGATTTCAGCCTCGGTCTTCAGGTCGTTAGCATAGAGAAAGGCTGTTGATTTTTGAAGGTTTATTTTATATCCTGCAACTTTGCCAAAGCTTAGGATCAGCTCTAGTAGCTTGGGGGTAGAGTCTATGGGATTCTTTAGGTATAGGATCATGTCATCTGCGAAGAGAGAAAGTTTAACTTCATCTTTTCCTATTTGGATCCCCTTTATATTTTCTTCTTGCCTAATTGCTCTGGCTAGGAATTTTAGCACTATGTTGAAGAGCAGGGAAGAGAGTGGGCATCCCTGCCTTGTTCCTGATTTTAGAGGGAATGGCTTTAGTTTTTCACCATTTAGAGTTATACTTGCTGTTGGTTTGTCATAAACTGCCTTGATTATATTCATGAATGTTCTCTGGAATCCCAGTTTTTCCAGGGCTTTTAGCATAAATGGGTGCTGAATTTTGTCGAATGCTTTTTCCGCATCCAGAGATAAAACCATGTGGTTCTTTACTTTGCTTTGGTTGCTGTGGTGGATTACATTAATTGACTTGCGTATATTAAACCAACTTTGCATCTCTGGGATGAATCCAGTTTGATCGTGGTGTATGATTTTTTTGATGACCTGTTGAATTCGATTGGCCAGAATTTTGTTGAGAATTTTTGCATCTATATTCATCAAGGAAATTGGTCTATAGTCTTCTTTCTGTGATGAATCCCTGCCTGGTTTAGGGATGAGGGTTATGCTGGCTTCATAGAATAGTATGGTAGTGAACGTTCTCTTTCAATTTCCTTGAAGAGTTTGAGAAATATGAGTTCTGTTTTGTAGGCCTTGTAGAATTCTGCAGTGAATCCGTCTGGACCTGGGCTTTTCTTGGATGGGAGATCATTTATTGCCATTTCTATTTCAATACTGGATATGGGTCTGTTTAGAAGGTTTAAATCTTCATGGTTGAGTTTGGGGATATGAACTTTTTCTAAGAAATCATCCATTTTTTCCAGGTTCTTGAATTTTTTGGTATAAAGGTTTACAAAATAGTCCCTTATTATTTTCTGAATTTAGGTTATTTCTGTGGTGATATTACCTGTTTCATCTCTTATCTTGTTTATTTGAGTGTGCTGCCTTTGTTTTTTGGTCAGGTTTGCCAAGGGTCTGTCTATCTTGTTCATTTTTTCAAAGAACCAAGTCTTCGTTTTGTTGATTCTTTCGATGGTTTTTTCATCTCTAATTGATTTAATTCTGATTTGATTTTAATTATTTCCTTCTGTCTATTGACTTGGGGTTTGGCTTCTTGTTCTCTATCTAGGAGATTAAGGTGCTTCCTTAAATTATTGAGTTGCTGTTTCTCCAATTAGTTGGTGTATGTGCTCAGAGATATAAATTTTCTTCTGAGTACTGCCTTTGCTGTGTCCCAAAGGAGCTGGTACTTTGTGTCCTCATCTTGGTTGGATTCCATAAACATTTGAATTTCCGTTTTAAGTTTTTCAATGACCCTCTGATGGTTCAGCAGTGTGTTCTTTAGTCTCCATGAGTTGTGGGATTTTCTGTGGTGTCTGTTTGAGTTGAGCTCTAATTTTATTCCACTGTGGTCTGAGAGTATGCAGGGAATGGTTTTGGTACTTCTGAATTTGTACAGATTTTCTTTGTGCCCTAAGATGTGATCTATTTTGGAGAATGTTCCATGTGCTGCTGAGAAGAATGTGTATTCTGTTGTTGCTGGGTGTTATATTCTGTAGATGTCGGGTAAGTCTAGTTGGTCTATGCAATTATTTAGTTCTGTAGTTTCTTCATTCAGTTTTTGGCGTGTTGATCTGTCCATAGGTGATAGTGGAGTGTTAAAGTCCCCAACTATCAATGTGTTTGGGTCTATGAGTGTTTTTAGAGTCAGTAGTGTTTGTTTGATGAAGTTGGGTGCTCCTGCATTTGGTGTGTAGATATTTAGAATGGTTATATCTTCCTGTAGGAGAGATCCCTTTACTAGTATGCAGTAACCTTCTTTGTCTCTTCTTACCTTTTTTAATTTGAAGTCAATTTTGTTTGATACTAGGATTGCAACTCCAGCCTGCTTATGGGGGCCATTTGCTTGATAGATTTGTTTCCAGCCTTTCACTTTTAGAAGATGTTTACTTTTGCTGGATAGATGTGTCTCTTGGAGGCAGCAGAAAGATGGATCTTGATATTTGATCCAACGTATGAGCCTATGTCGTTTGATTGGAGAATTAAGTCCATTAATGTTGAGAGTTAGGATTGAGAGATGATCGTTTGTTCCTTTCATTATCTCTATCTTGATAAAAGCTGTGTCTTCCCATTTCTTGATCTGATGTTTACTATTTAGGGTTCATTTCTCTGTCTGTATTGGGATCTTGATTACTTTCCCTGTATAGTACATCTTTGAAGATTTTCTGTGAAGCTGGTTTGGTGTAGATATATTGTTTCAGTTTTTCCTTACTGTGGAAGACTTTTATTTGACCTTCGGCTATGAATGATAGTTTGGCTGGGTACAGAATTCTTGGTTGATAGTTATTTTTATTTAGTGTTTGGTATACTTCATTCCAGGCTCTCCTTGCTTTCATGGTCTCTGCTGAGAAGTCTGGGGTAATTCTCATTGCTTTTCCTTTATATGTGATTGTTTTCTTCTCCCTAACAGCTTTAAGGATTCTTTCCTTGTACTCTACTGGTCCTGTTTTGATCACTATGTGTCTGTGGGATGTCCTATTCTGGGCTGGTCGGTTTGGGGTTCTAAATGCTTCTTGTATCTGTATAGGCCTTTCCTTCTGGATATTTGGGAAGTTCTCAGCTAATATTCTGTTAAATAGATTGCCTATCCCATTAACTTCTTTCTCCAAGTTTTCCTCAATACCTATTATTCTTCAATTGGGCTTCCTGATCATGTCTTGAATCTCCTGATCTGTTTTGTTGACTAGACTGGACTTGTATTGATTTTTGATCTTTCTCCATAGATTCTAGGGAATCTTCAGCTCCTGAAATTTGATCCTCTGCTTCAGATAGTTGGGACTGTAGGCTAGCTACTTGATTTCGAATCTCTTTTGCTTCCGACTTGTCTTTCCTGATAATTTCCATGCCATTTCTTAGGTCCTGTATGGACTTCTTTACTTCATTAACTTCATTAATTTTTTTTTTTGAGTGCTGTCTCTCAAATCTTTTAGCTAGGTAGCTATCTTTTCATTTGACTCTTGAAGTTCATTTTTCTTTCTATTTGTGGATGCCATGAAATTCTCCATTAATTTTTGCTTTGCCTCCTCACGCTCTAGAATAATTGACTGAAGAGATTCAAACTGTTCATTTATCATGATTATCAGTAGACTTTGTAGAGCATTTTGGGGGTTCTCTTCTATGTCTTTTATTGACTGCTCTGCTTCCTGTTTGTTTTGAGTGTGGGATAAGACTTCATTGTTTGCCATCTTTCTTGTGTTCCTTCTGCCCATTTGGATTGGGAATGCCAGTCTACCAGCACCTGTGAGCACCGTTTAAGACCCAAAGCAGACCTTACCAGGCACTGCTGTGTAAATCTTAGAATTTCACAATTAAATACACATACCTTTTATACCTGTGTATAAAATTAGATTTGGTGTTCCTAAAGAATACAATTTCAATATAACCAATCCTGAGCCCTGTGTTCAGTAGTTACTTATTTACTGTTACAACCCTTTGAGCAATTCTTGTTCTTATATTAAGTTCCTTTTGGACTGGCTTTTTCTATGAACCCCTTTGTTTCAAATTAAGCGGGGATACCCTCTATCCAATAACCAGGTGTCAATGGGATCTGGAGGACCTAGTAGTAAGTCAAGAGGGTAAGTTAGAGGTAATAAAGAAACTAGCGTAAAATGTATGGGGGGGGTGATGATTTTGGTTTAGTTTCAGTGGCGTGGAAATGTGAAGGAGAGTAGAATCAGTAGAAACAACAAGGTTAAAATGATAGACAGTGGCGAGTTAGCAGTAAAGATTGGAGATGTTATTCATAGGAAAGTAATTTTTAAAGAAAGAGAATACATAGAGAGAAATAAAGAGAGAATACTGGAAGACAGATGCACATAACTGAGAAAAGTTATTTAAAAATATAAAATAAAAATGAAAAACAGAAAAAGAAAAAAGAAAAAAAATGATCAACTACAACAACAACACCAAAAAAACAAAAAGACCAAAAAAAAAAAAGAGAACCACCAGGTGAAAATGGGAAACAAAAACAAACCAATGATGTTTCAGAAATGAAAATATAAGAAAAAAAATGAAAGCTTAAAAATCTTTTGAGACAAAAAAAAAAAAAAGAAGTCTTCCTTGTTTGGGTGGGCTTTCTACAGTCTCTGGTTTCCTTGCGATGGTCTGCAGTCTATTTTCTTGATTGGCTGGTTTGACTTGCTTTCAGTTTGTGAGGAGTGGATCTGTTCTGACCCTTCTCCCCTGTTGGTGCAATCCTGGGTCTCTGTGGTTCCCACAGCTTCCAGGAAGGACTTGGGCATGCTCTGTTGGTGGGGGCTTGAGCTGTCTTGGGAGCCGTGGCTCTGTCTGTCTGCTGTGGGGCCGCCGCCTTTAAGGCCTGGCTTTGAATAGGCTGCGGACTCAGCAGGGTGGGGCAACTCTGGCCTGGTTTACTGGTCTGAGTCACTTGCCTTGGGGGGGTTGAACCCTCTTGGGCAGGGTGGCCTTCTGAGCAGAACTGGGTATGGAATTCAGCTCTGTTTCAGGCTGGGAATTGGGGATCTAAATGGGACCGTTTATCTGTCTCGGGAAGTTTGTTCTCCCGTTTGGCAGTTCTGTGCCCCCGATAGCTGATCGCTGCTTTTGCTTTTTAATTTAGGAATTCCGGCGAGCAGGGCGGGCACTTCTAGCCAGGCCGAGGCCCAGGACACACCTCCCACCTGGCAGGGGGCGTTCTCCTGGGCGGAGCTGGCTCTCAGTAATTGGTCTCTCTTGCCCTTCTCAAAGATGGCCACTTTGTCCTCGCTTTTCCCAGGCGGGCTTTAGCTCCCGTCTGGTCTGATGCTTTGCCAGTGTCAAAGATGGCGCTTTGCTGTCGTGGTTGGGGGAGGGGCTGCTCGGTGGGCACGAGTGAGACTGTCTTTTGTGGGGGTACTCACGCTGTCTCTGCGATTTCAGCCCGTCCGTGCTCAGCCTGTGATCTGTATGTTCACTGCCATCTGGAGAATTTCTCCATGGTCTCCGTTGAGCTGCACAGGGTGCGCAGCTTGGTGCCAGCGCCTGCAGTAGTGGACGCCGCCCGAAGCTCGAATCTGTGTTTTCAGACCAGCTAAGTTGATTTTTCCTTCCTGGCCAGAATCCCTGTACTGTTAGAACTTATTTGAGCTGTATATCTAGCGGTAAAACTTTCTCTGGGGTGGGAAAACTGCACTGTTGGAGGGAGCTCAGCTATGGCACTGTTGCTCCTCTGCCATCTTCTCCTGATCTCACCCCTCTGTATTTCACCTTGACAATAAAGATAAAAAAAATTCTGGCATTCATTCATATTAAAGATATTTATCTCAAAATGTGTCTATATGTATGTGTGTGTTACATACAAGAATTTGCATATCAGTCACCTTCTATAATGTGGTTTAGAAGAAAACTAATCCTAAAAGTACAATATTACAATATTAAAAATCTAGCTGGGCACTGGTGGCTCATGCCTGTAATGCGAGCTACTCAGGAGGCTGAGATCTGAGGATCGTGGTTCAAAGCCAGCCCAAGCAGAAAAGTCTGTGAGACACTTATATACTATAACCATCAGCAAACTGGAAGTAGAGCTGTGGCTCAAAGTGGTAGAGCACTAGTCATGAGCAAAACAGCTCAGTGACAATGTCCAAGAACTGATTTAGAGCCCCGCAATCAATGACAACATCAACAACAAAATCTTCTCTGATGATGATAAGCAGGCTATTTTCATTTCAAGTGCTTAGACATCACTGGTATTAGTCAATGAGAATATGGATTTTGGTTTTGAGCAATTTTGCTGAAGGCTAGCATTCTATCACTTGGGGCACGCCTCTACTTAAAGTGCCCGCCCCTTCCGCTCTCTCTTTCTCTCTTTGGTAATTAGTTGGAAATGAGTCTCTTGGGCTTTCTTCTTCAGGCAAGCTATAAATCATAGTCCTCAGACCTCAGACCCCAGAGTAGCTAGGATTACAGGTGTGAGCCACTGGCACCTGGCTTAAAAATATGGAATTTTAATGGTCCATACAGCATTTATTTGAGAGTTCAGCCTTTCCTCTCCACTCCCAAGCATAGGCTTTTATATCCATTGAATGATATAGAACACTAAGGAATATAGTATGTGCTTAAATCCTGCAGCTTCTTTTCAGTAAAAATTGACCCAGACACTAATCGTGACACAAAATTCATCTTATGCTCATTGGGCCTCTGAACAATATTCTGAGTTCGTCCTGTGAACTAAATCAGTCTTTCCCACAGCTTTGGAAGGAACATACTCACATTCCTGAATGTTATTCAGAGAACATTGGAGCAAGGAGCATAAATTACTAAGCAGGAGTCCATTTTTTATGTGTGACCATGGCCAAGGCAGAACTCAGACAGTTTGGCCCATTCATTTACACTACATATTAGGAAATTAGAGAGTTTCTGTGCCATATATGAGAAACAAAATTTCTGCAGGAAAGGTGCACTTGCGCTGGTGGGTGGCACTTCTTTGCTAAAATGAGATGCCATTTCACTGCCAGAGATACAGAAAAATGTGTCGACCTTTCTTTCTCCTGGTCCAATCCCAACTGCAGGGTGCAATGTGACTACTCAGTGTGAAAAATATTCCAAGCATCTCAGCTGATAAATTCTAATGGAGCCCTGATGCCTTTTGTGACTTTGCTCAGATTCGTTTAGTGAACCAAGCACAAACTGCTTAACTCTTTTACATACAGCCATTCTATTGCCTATTAATTAGAGCTGTCTTTTAATTGCCCTAGTGCTTCAAAATTAAGTCAATATAGTTACACAGATAGAATCCCCTGGGGGTAAAATTTATTTATGGGAAGCTAGCAATGTTAAAAACAACAACACAGAAGCAGCAAACAATAAACCCCCAGTAACATCTACAAAACACCCCAACAAAAATCATCATAAATCATTTAAAGATCAAACTCTATTCTTCAGCTGCACATTATAATATACATGATGATTAACTTCCAGGGCTCCATGGAGTTCTGATATGATTGGTGGTTTTTTTCCTATGCCTTTAACTTCTTTCTTTAAAAAAACAAATACATTTTTCCCACTCTATTCTCTCCTAGATGAGAGCTGATAGGCTCCTTTGGTTCTATCTCTTCTGTCATAACAAGAAGAGATCACCTATCAGTCTCTCCCATTTGATAGGCTGGATTTTTTTAAATTTTGCTGATGAATCATTATCAAATCCAGGCATTGATTTACATTTTAGATCATTTTAGCTCTCCATGTGGAAAATGAAATGTCAGCTATTGACAGAGGTTGGAGAAGTTTGGGGGAGCAAAGAAGGAACAAGTACATTCAAAGGTAAATTCTGGAGACTTAGTGGGTATCTCCAGTTTATGATGAATTTAGGCACTGGGCAGTTGAAACATTCATGGACTTTATCCTAAACTTCCAAATATCTCTTGTTGACTGTAATGCTAGCTCTGTCCAGGACTGCTGACGGGTTCAAGCTGCTGACCCTATCCCTCACTGGTCTCCAGCAACTCTAAGACTCCACCATCACTTTCCTTGCATGTTTGAATCCACTTCTCCATGCCTTTGCCTTAGCCTTCCTCCTCCTTCTCATTGGAAATGTCCTTGAGTATAGATACTGATTATCATCTCAAGCTATGATGGTGAATGCCATGAAGTTCCTGAGGCACATTCATCGAGTAAAATATGACTAGATTCAGTGCTACATTAGGTAATATTGGCTTGAAAAATAATCTCACAAACATCCTCTTTCTGATATCCATGGCCCATATTTCAAATTGCGTTAGCTCCTTACTCTCTGGAGTTCTGAGTCAGGCTTTTTATAGTTCACATCACCTAGATTTGTGAGTCACTATGTACAATAAATAGCAATTCTCACAGCAACCACAAGTTTGGAGCCGGTGCCAGGTGTCTCGGCTGCTGATGCCGCTGCCTGCTGACGAAAGATGCACTGTAGAATTCACATCATTCTCAGGCATCCGTTTCCTCATCATTGAAACAAGAGTCTTGGAGAAGCTGCTAGTTTTCTAAGATTTGGTTTTAAACATTGTCATCTCTATTTTTGTCTCAAAGGGAAAATTGGAAACTTTTGAATTTTACTATTCCTCACAAAATAGCTCATTTTATTTTAGTGCATTAGGATGGTGCTCACATTGTTAGGTAAAGAGGACAAAGCAATTCTTTGTCTTTTACTATCTATTGGGTTTACTTGTAGATTTATAGGCACGTTATAGTTATTACAAATGAGGGGAACTACACAGCCTACGTATCTTTGAGTCTGGCTTACTTTGCTTAGAATAATTTTTCCCAAAGTCTTTCCATTTTCTTGTGGATAGAGCAATATCATTCTTTCTGATGGGTGAGTAGAATTCCATTGTGTATATATACCACATTTTCTTGATCCATTCATTTACTGAGGGGCATCTTGGTTAATTACATATCTAGACTTTGGTAAACAATGCTGCAGTGAAAATGGTTGTACTGGTGGTTTTAGTGTGATTTGATCTGTGGAGAATTGAATAGATGTCCAGCAGTGGGATTGCTGGGTCATAGGGAAACTGTATGTTTAGTCTTTTGAGGAATTGCCATACTACTTTCCAGAGTGGTTTAACAAGTTTACATTTCTGCCAACAGTGTAGTAGTGTTCCCTTTTGACAACATCCTCATCAGCATCTGTTATTGATAGTTTTCTTTATAATGGCCATTCTAACTGGGGTGAGGTGGGTGATTAATTAAACAGTAGTCTAAGCACTCACACAGTGAGAACAAAAGAAGATATCCTGAAAGTGGTGCTATAGCATAAGTGGTAGAGCACTAGCATTGAGCACAAAAAGGCTCAGGGACAGTGCCCAGGCCCTGAGTTCAAGCCCCACAACCCACAAAAGGAGATATCCTGAGGAGTAGATAACAAAGACTCATTAACTATGCACACATATATGCTATTAGTTATATGCTATTGCTGATATTGTGGAAATAATTATTTTCCTGAAGATCTTTTTGCAACTTTATCAACTACCCTTGAAAACATGTGTCACTATGCAAATAGTAGAGTTCCTATTTTGGCTCAGAAAGACCTGAAAGTAAAGCCAAAGTACAGAGAAGAAATGAACAATATTCCAGCAAAGCAAAGTTATCCTCTGAGAGAGTGCAGGTCCAGGGTTGGACAGGATGACATGAAGGGTCCTTGCACCTGTGATTCTGTGATTGCCAATGCAATACAGCATTTATTCAATTGTATTTTCTTGCTTGTGCTTTCTGTGATTTGATCTTTGCCTCTCTTCCTCCATATTTTAGCTTTGGAAGATTAATTTATTGTCTACATCTTCTCTCTCTTCAACTCCCATGAAGTCTCATTTGTTTACCCATTTCTTTTTCTTCCTTCTTCTAGCTATTAAGGAACTATCATATTTCAACCCCCAGGAACTCATATGGGAGTTTTCATAATTCATACATTGCTCAGGTTTTACTCACTACTTTGGAAACCAGACTAAGATGTTGTAAACCTTGAAAAAAAAAAGAAATGATATTTCATGTTCAAATCCCAAAGAATTCACCAATTAAAGAGAATATACTGTATGAAGAAAGATTGTTTCTATGGAGCAGCACAAAAGGAAGAAAGGTTTCCCCAACCCATGTACTCCATGTAAAACAGCAAAACACCTAAACATCTTTCCTTCTGAATGAGCCACCTCACCCCTATGCTACCATCAAAGGCAGGTGTATGTGCATAAGTAGATGTGTGTTAATAAAATAATATTTGTGATTCTGCTTTTCTTCTTCTTCTTCTAAGTAGCAAACTATATCCCTGAGGAAGAAAAATAAAGGAAGTTGATATCTACAATGGAACTATTAAGGGCGAATGTGCGCCTCTGTTAGATGTAATTGGCACTGGGCATTACAATGCACTTGTAATTGGGTCTCTACTTGTTCCATTCAAGGTTCCATGTTATTTCTACTTGAACCCATTTTTTGATACCGTTCAGCTCAGCAGTGCCAGCTAACTCTTGTTATGCAGTTGAAAAACTGTGGCCATTAAAAATAGGATACGGTGTGATTTTGTTTTGCAGCTCGGCATGGAAAATCAGTTGCTGTTCATAACAGCTCTGTGGTTGGTTGATTTAAAGCAGGGGGGTGACTTGGAATTGACAAGCAGACAGTTTGTGAAAAGGGATATTGTATCTTTAAGGCTCTCTGACTGATTGTGTTTAACTGCACCACTCAGCAGGCAGTAATTAGGCTGTAGCTTCACCGAGAGACTTAAAGCACCAGTTCTGGTTCTCAGTTCTCCACATTTGTTTTTTAAGAGCACAAACATTTTTTTGAGGATTTGAATACATGATAATTAAAAGAAAAACTGTGACTGGGCCAATGAAAGCCCAAAGGCTTTCATTGCACACTATCTCTGGGACCACCCTGTGCTTGGGCTCTTGGGAGCGAAAGCAACTGTACTGCAAGGCAGAAAGAAGCCTGATAGAACACAGAATGCCACTGTTGCAGAAGGTCAAGGTGCTCTTGAAATGAAAGCAAGACTGCTCTTCTCATGTGACAGTGTCTTCCTGCCCAGTTCACAATGTTATTGAGACTCCAGTTGGAGCATGCTACTAAGATTAATAGACAAAAAAAGTGTAATAATTTTTATTTAGGAGGAAGAGAAACTTTCTTTTACCTAAGACTCTTATATAGAAAAAAGAATATTTTAGAAGTAATTCAACCATTGGCTTAAGGAATTTTTTTCCATCCTTCAACTGTACCTTCCCTTGACCTCCTTTGAACTCATTGCTATTGTAGAAAATGGTGACCACCACCAATTTGTTACTGTTTGGAAAAGATGAAGTTTCAAGTTGTTTATATGTGTGCTACCACAGAAGAGCAGTAAGATAATTTTACACTGACCTTGTAAAAATGGACATTCAGTGACTATGATGTCTTTGATAGCTGTTTCCTTACTAATCAGGGAATGGAGGCTGAAGCTTAACTGGATATTATACACTGTACTGGATACTGTGAAAGATGAAAATTGGTTTCAAAATAGAATTGTTGTTTTTCATGAACTATTGTTCTTCTCACTCTTAATGGAAGCTATATAAGTTTGGGTACTACTTAATTTTTAAATGCTATCTTTGTTTTCCTATGTAAATTCATTTTTCATCTTTATTACTTTACAGTGGTGCCTGTAAGTACCTTTATCTATTCTCACACTTCTGTCTGTAGTAGATATATATGGGATATAAAGACTTCTGGTTTGAAATAATAACTTCATCATGACTTATTTCAGAGTATGTCATTTGGGTCTCCAAAAACATCCTGAAGGGGGTATACTATTATCTTTGTAGAGACTCAGGAGCAGAGAACTAAATGGGGACTGAGATTAGAAACTGTTTTTTCTGTTTCTCACCTCTTCCCTGGATGCTTTCAGCATTATCTTCTGAGAATGCTCTTCAAATCCAATCCCAGAATGACACAGCTTCAAAATTTAGGAGCAATGTCTTCATTATATTAAATAAAACACATAATAAAAGTAAAGCATAGGCCCCCATTAGAAAGAGATTGATTTATAATAGTAACTTCCACCAGTTTTAACTAATGTTTATCTTTTCACTGTCATATTTAAAGAAAATTTCTTGGTTTTGAATTTTTGGATTGCCTTGAGGATGAATAACCATCATCAGTAGGCTAGGTTGTACCAATGCATTTATCTTTCTCATCAGGTTTTGTCCTAAGATTAGCACATGGAAAGACCTGATCTACATAGTACGAATGTGTAGCAAAATCTATTTGCTATTAGAACCAACCTGTTATAAATGTGTCTCATTACTGCTGTAAATGAAACAAAGAATTCAATTCTGTAGTTCAAATTTCAGTTGTGTTTGTCTACTTTCATGTGTGACTCTTTCTAAATATCCAGGTCAACATTTCTGTGGATTCTTAAGGTTGGTTCCTTTTGCAGTGTTGAGAAAGGTTTACTGGAATTAGGATGTACAGAAAATCAAAGATTAGATTGCAATTTTTCCCCCCAAAGTGACAATGAGTCTAATTCACTGTCAGTTCATGCCAGGTGTTTCTCCCCCTAGTATTAAGTTCTTCCAAACAGTGCTGCATAGGACACCTCTCTCAGAGGCTGAGGCTGGGGAGAGAATGATTACATGAAATCGAATGATATGAATAATTCATGACATCACATTTTGTAATCCTGGTGTTAAGCACAAAACCAGTGGTTTATTTTTCAGCAAAACGGTTTTGTATCATTTTAGATAGCGCATAATGCAAAACAATAGCTGCATACATAATGGAGGAAGGATAGTGGTGAATAGGCTTCTTAATAGTGCTTGCAGCCTCATCTGGGGTGGGATCACAATAAACACATTTTGAGCCAATACCCATGGGTGCCCAACGTTGGCTGGAATCTTCTGAGTTCAATAGAATGGCTGCCTTTTAATTTGTTTTTGAATATTACACCTGACCTTTACCACGGATCTGAAAGTCAGTCCTTGTACATTGCTTAAACTACAAATCCCTCTGTCCCCTTTTTTTTTCAGTTCATGTGAAGGGTAATTCTACTGGGAAGTAAACAGATGATTTTTTAGAAAACGATGTTTGAATATAGCATTTGAAATACTAGAACAATACATTGACTCTTAACGTATAGTCTATATAGATCTTAAATCATTCGGGAGAAAATGTCAGAAATGTAGCAATTCAGCCAGGTATTTATTAGGTATTTATCTCTGAGACGCACTAAATGGTTTCTTGCCTTATTGAATCCTCTCCCTGTTTTCTAGAGAAAACATCTTGTCGTTATAATTATTAAAAGGGACTAAGAATGGTTTTGCAACCTCCAGGAGACAGTTTCCAGGTCATATGCTCTATAGCAATCCTCTAATATGTGACTGATTATTCTAATGCATCTCAGGCTGAAATAATTGTGTACCTGAGCCATCTGCGGCTGCCTTTTCCAGCACCTTCCTGTGGACAGCTTCAGGGCAAGCTCCGGAAGTCACAATGGACTCCTGCTGACTTGCCCACATATTTTTCTTGACTGAGAGAATGGCGTATGTCAGTGCATTTCAAAGTCTTTCACAAAACATATACACATCTGAATACTCCAATCTCTATCAAGCATGTGTATTGGTTACAACAGATGAAATATATTGTTTTACAACATGAACACATCTGCTGGTAACATAACCTGTATTATAATTTCTTTTAAATACTATGTTAATACTTAATGTTTGATCAGTAATCTTAAAATTCTGACCTGTTCAGAATGTATACCAACAGACTATACACTATTTAACCACATAGATGGAAAATAATTTTATTTAAAATATCCACCCCCAGTCATAGAATTTGGAAGCAAGATAAAATTCCTTGTTTCAATATACTAAGAATGTTTATACCAAGAAAGTTGTTTACATTTCTAATTTTTACGGTCTTTCAGCAGGATTCAGGAATGAGCATACAGTGACTTGTCAGAAAAAGGTAAGGAAATTAGTGTTTAGAAATTAATATTAATTCTAATACATATTAATATTAATTCTAATAAGGATGTTTAATGGGATGTCCTGGGCCCATTTAATAGACATGTATGTGGAAAATAAAACACCTGGTATATGGTAGCCTGACAGCTATTCTTCTTATCAAAGATATATAAAACTACCTTAGTTTAATTTGCAGAGAAGCCAAACTCTGGAAAATAATTCATTTTTCTTTTCTGAGGAGTGCAAAATCTGATAAGGTCACAAAAAAAAATCTTATTGTTGAGTTCTGGGCCACAGTTACATACTAACAAAAACCGGTTACCTTTTCTCACCCCTAACACTTTCCCATTTCTAGAATCCTCTCAAAGCTCAGTTTTGGATGACTGTTTCTGTTATTGATCATAAGATTGCTTGAGCACGCAAAGTTGCATATCTTGCATGTGTCTTTTACTTTATTTTTTGATATCTAATGCAACTACTTGATAAGCGTTCAACGACCTCCAGACTTTCTTCTTCCATTCCATTCTTTCTGACCTGCTGTAGGGCAGATGCAACTTACTTTTGATAGACTCTTCTAAAAAGAAGAATAGAATCATCCATAATACGATTCCAGTTCTGTGTATAATGCAGAATATGTTACTAAAGCCAAGTCTCATTTTTCTAAATAGTATTGATCACATTTTCTTTTAAGAACATAGCTTTTCTATACCAAATACAAAACAAGTTCTATCACTTGTTTGGACACTAGTCAGAACATCAAGGAGTAATGCAAACCTCAGCTTCAGCTGAAGGAATTTATGTTTTAACATAAAGAAACTACCTTGTGTTTACCATGAAGAGTAAATGGAATATATCCAGGCGCATATTATTCTCCCTATGGAAATAATAATTATTTTATCTTGTAAAAGTATTCCTTTTCCTTGTCAGCTATGTATTACCAGATATTTACTTAAAAACTAAATATAGTAAGAAGACAAGTAAATCCAGTTCCTTTGTAGTTTTACCCATAGCTTTAATCGCTTGGCTAAGCCTGCCAAATCAGTGACATGAGCTTCCACGTGTATCCTGCCTTCCATTCCTTACATGTGTAACCTTGAAAGTAATACAGTTTGCTGAGTCGACTATTTCCCTGCTTGACTGTTTCCCTGCTTGCCCAGAATGGATGTCAACTGAGCAACACAGTTTGCTGTTGCAAAGAAAAAATAAAAAAAGAAAGAAAGAAAGATAGTTCAGTGGAAAGCCTGTTCAATAATTAATCCACTGAGCAACTGTCTGAATATTTGATAAATATTTAGCCAACTATGCATACTGTGTAGCCTTGTTTGCATCCCAGAGCAAAGGTAAAAACCTGCCAGTCATAGGTATCAAAGAAACGGAGATTTCAAGATCACAAGTCAGAGATACGCATATGATTCCACAGTACGTATGACTGTCATGTGAATGCTGTTGTGGAGGAGGAAGGAGGCAGTATCTGGTGCAATACTGTACTAAAGTGAATTTGGCATCACATTGTTAATTAAGAGTTGCTTGTCTGCCCTGGTGCACAAGGTAAAACTCCCAATGCGTATGTGAAGTGGAACTCTATAGTATTTACCCTACGTCCTCTTGCAATTCACATTGGGGTACTAAAAAACCCACACTGAGTGGGTTATTGATCTCTGCGTACAGCAGCATGGAGACATGGAAGCTCAACTGAGAACACATGTGCTCATTCCCCAGAAGGAACACAAAGAGAAGAGAAGCTCACCCATGATGTGAATCTTTGACTGTAGGAAATGTAAGTTTGAATTGTGTAAGGAAAAAAAAACCACCATGAACAATTTTTTAAAGGGAAGATGATCTCTGATTTCTGCAATGATCACGTTAGAGATTGACATTTTAAGTTTCTGTCTCTTATTTTCTGTTGTCTAGCTAATCACTCCTAGGTTGTGAACCGATGTGAATTCCTATTGGAAGGCTCACAAATGCTTACAAACCTCTGTAGAGAGCTCAGGGTCTTCTTGCAACAGCGCAGCCACCGGCTCCTCTCAGTTCATCCTAGGCCTTTGGTTTTCCTGGGGGTGGGTGTGAATCCTTGAACACAGAAGTGGGAGTGACTGCTCTTCTTGGCACCCCCTGCTGGCCAGAATAGCACTAATGATGGCTCCAAAGAGGCCTCATCGGCTCTCTTCCAGCCCATAGGAACTGTTACCATGGCAGCCACTGTAATAAAAGGAAGGGAGCCCAGGGGCTGCAGCAAGTGTAAGAAAGAGATGACCTCAAATAAGGCACTGGAAAGGAATGCCTCTAGGACTTCCCCCAACACACAGGATTGATCTTGCCCAGCCCTCTTCTACCTGGATTTATTCATGGAAACCATGTGCTGCTCGTTAATTATGGTTCATTTGCCCACACTATCCTACTTTGATTTTTAATCTCCCGGTTATATTTCTCTTTTTACACACGAGTAAAAGGTGAAGAGAGGCTAACCAAAGGCAAACAAAGAAACTGTAAGAAATACCTTTTATAATATTAGAAGCAGTTCATGTTTCAAGAGATGTAGTATTTTTTGGATGGCAATACGTCTCATGATATACCGACACAAATACAATCCTTATCAGAATCCCAGCTGGCTTCTTTGTAGAAATTGGCAAGCTGGTTTTAGAACTTGCATGGAATTACAAGCAACTTAAAATAGCCAAAACAATCTTGAGAAAGACATATGAGCTAGAGGGATCACACTTTAGGATTTCAAAACATAACTACGAAGCAATAATAATCAAGGCAGCGTGATACTGGCATCAGGACAGACAGGTGGATTGATGGAATACAGCTGAAAGCACAGGAATGAATTCATGTCCCTCCACGAAACTGACTTTTAATAGTAATGCTAAGACCACTCAGTGAGAATAAGAAGAATCTTCTAAAAGAAAAAAGAACAAATAAAAAAAAGTAATTGGTCCTTTACCTCGCATCACATTGTAAAATTAATTCAAAATGAAAAAAAAAAAGACTTGGACATATGATAAAATATAGACATATGTAGGATAAAATATACAGACTTGACAATGGAGTATTAGATATAAGTCAAAAAGAACTCCAAACAAGTGAAAAATAAATTGGACATAATGCAGTTTAAGAACATTTGTGCTTCAAAAACTACTACTAGTAAAGTTAACAAAAAACTCAATGAGTGGAAGGAAAATATTAGTAATCTCTATATCCATTTAAGAGACTTGTATTGTGATTGGTTTAGGATTTTTTTTCCCCAGTCCTAGGGTTTGGACTCAGGGCCTGAGCACTGTCCCTGGCTTCTTTTTGCTCAAGGGTAGCACTCTGCCACTTGAGCCACAGCACCATTTCTGGCTTTTTCTATATATGTGGTGCTGAAGAATCGAACCCAAGGCTTCATGTATGTGAGGCAAGTACTCTACTGCTAAGCCATATTCCCAGCCCCTTTTATTGTGACTATATAGAGACCTCTCAACTCCATAATAGAAAGACAAGTAATCCTATTCATAATGAACAATGGATGAAAACATGTACATCCTCAAAGAAGATATAAAATGGAAAATATATCTATAAACAAATGCAAGGCTGAATTAGTAAGCAGGAAAATGATACCAAAACCAGGGTGGAATATAACTTCACACCCACTAGGATGGATACAAGACAAAACTAAACAGGTTGGCATGGTTGTGAAAATATCACTATTAGACTACCAGATGTACAATGAAGTAGGCACTGTGCAAACTCTCTGACAATTCCTCCAATGGTTAGCATAGGGTACCATGGGACTCATACGTATACTATCGGACCTATGACTACACATATTGCCAAGAAAAATGGAAAGATGGGCTGACACAAAAGCTTGAAAATACATTGCATGGCAGTATTATTCATAGTAGTTGATAAGTAGAAATAACCCAAATGTCTATCCTGTAGCGAATGACTAGAATATACTATATCTATATGATAGAATATGATTCAGCCATTAAAAGGAACAAAGTACTGGTTCTTTCCTAATGCAGCAGATGAATTCTGAAAGCCTTATACTAAGGGCAAGGAGCCCATCACAAAAAGCCACACACCAGAGGACCCCATTTATCTGAAACATCCTGAATAGACAAATTTACAAAGACAGAAAGTAGATTAAATGTTGACTGGCACTGGAGACGAGGGAGAAACCGAGGTGATGGCTACCGGGTGCAGAGTTTTCGGTTGAGATGATGAAAATAGTCTGAAATTGGCTGTGGTGATGTTTGCACATATCTGTGAATATGCTAAAAATCATTGAAATGTACACTTTGAATGTGTGAATTATATGGTATTTAAATTATATCTCAATAAAGCTGTTAAAATGAAATGACTTTTCCAATATTAGAAGCTGTTTACATGGAGAGAGGGTCAGCTTTCCTTCAAACTGGATCCTCCTGTTTCTATGGCCTTTTGACAGCCCTATCTTGCGAGTGCCTTTATTTATCAGACACTGCCTCCCCTACACTTCACAACCTGACATCCCTGTCTTTCTTTGAGCTTCTGATGATGAGTAGAATTATTGCTTACACTTGGGCGTCTTCTTGTCTGAATTTGCTGGTTTTCTCTGGGTTCGGAGCTCTGTGCTTTCCAAGAAAACATTCAGCTTGTTTAGCAAACTATTCTAAACAGATGAGTAAAGCTTGTAGAGATCCTTATGGTTCTCCTATGCTCACAAATGCAGCTCTGTAGAACTGTAAACACTGTAGAACTTAGAGCTGAGAAACTGCCTAAGCAAATAGCCACTAAGAATCCCTTCTCCCATGCCTTCAAGAGGCAAGAGAAGCTAAAACATCCATTTCCAAGTCTCCTTGGCTACTAGGATTCGTGGTGTTTAATTTCTTCATGCTACTTGAAGGTAGACATAAGTGATGGCGCTGTAGCAGACATCTGATGAGGTCATTCATGAGAATCATCGTGATACTGGCTCTGATATCTGTGAGCCTCCTGAATGCAGACTTCTTGGTAGGAAAGAACTGATTTGCTCGAGATCCTTTTAATCAAGTGTTCTGTCACTGGCAGTGATGATAATCCTTACTGAAGCATCAATGTTTTGTCTTTGTGAGGATTGTGCTGTTTGCTTCATTCTTCCAACCTTGTAGTCTCTCAGGGGGAAGGATTTTAGGAATAAAATCCCAGATGACTTGTGTTTGCATTAGCAGTATTAGCACTGTGCCCTTCCATTCTTCAATGTGAGTTTCACGACTGAGTCTCCTTTATGTGATTGTTTAAAGTCTGGTTTACCCACCTAATCTTGGCCCCAGCTTGAGGCCATCTGGTATGTGTATAAAATCCCTTTTCTCCCCTACCTTTATCTTTGTGTATATGCTCTTTTCAGACCTCAAAACAGGCTTGAATCACCACTATAGTCTTCTTTCCTTTCAGAAAGGTGACCATTTCCAGGTCTCCATTCCTCTTGGTTGCTCCTCTTCACCCTTTTCTTTCCTTTCTCCTTCTGTACATTCTGTGCCAGCTAGTACTTTTCACAGTTGGACTTTCAGTCTGTACATTTCTATGGATATGTTTTCTTCTGCATCCAAACGTCCTTTATTTTTACACATACCACCACTACCACCACCACCAAGTCAATGCCTCCGGAACTTCTTATAGACTAGAAACCTACCATAAGCAATTGTTCTATTTTTTTCTTTTTAACATTCTATTGTCTTTGTTCTTTCATTTTTTTTGTGGCTCCATCTATTTCTTTCCTTATTTTCTTTCTCATTTTGTTCATAGATGAAAATCACAAGATTCCACTTTCATTTGTTCACTTTTGTCCTTCATGTAGAATTTGTTCATTCTCATGGTGCCAAATAATATCACATCTATGATTTTCCTGTTTATTCAAACCCATCGACCTCTTTGCTCATTTGAAAAACCAAAAATTACTTATGCCCTTGACCATGAAAGTGAAATCAGTGACCCCTCTCTCAGGATAATTGTGAGATTTTTATTCCTAGTGCCTTTTGGATATTATGCTTACCTCAAATAATGTGTCAAAAATCAAGCTTATTCTTTCACCACTCATCTCCAAAACAAAAACATTTTCCCACCAGTTGCATGATCAGTCCTTGTATGTCTTTTCCTGCCTTATCCTTTCACCCCACCCATTATTTCTCTCACCATGCTCATGATGTTCATTCCTTTTTCTCCTCACTAAGGATATATCAGTGTAAACCTCCTTTTATAGTATGAGATGTTCCCTAACTGGCTCTTTGGTCAATGACTTTTCTTATTTCAGTCCTCTGATATGTAGCTTCTAAGTCATTCTCGAATACAGGCTACAGCTCCTATTAAAAGTTATAGTCAATAGATTCCTATTGACAATTTAACAACACTCAAAACTCTTTAACCTACCAGTCAGCACCCTGTCATCTCTCTGCAGATTCTCCATTTGCATAAACTGTCTATTAAGATGATCATCATGTTCAGATCTGTCAGAGATATTTCTTCAACTCCCTTCTGTGAGGAAAACCTTCTGTCCAGTGCATTCTCAAGACCATGATATTCCTGGCCCTTACTATCTATCCTTACTGATAGATATATTGCTTTTTCATGAATGTCTTCTATTCAGTAGTTTCTTATTTATGCACGGTCTGGAACAGAATCAGTGAAAAGCGTGTTCAAGTGACATATGTTATTGGTACAATGACCAGTGATTGCTTTCCATGAGCCAGGATCATACAAACATGATTTTTTATTTTTAACCTCCCAGTAGCAGAAACATCAAATATAAATTGTGAGCATTGGTAATTGTCCTGGAGATGATTGTTTTTCAGTGAAAGAAAGAGTTTGGCTGATTCAGTGATAAGAAAAATAGAAGAATGTAACATAAAGTTGGGAAGAGTGACAAAGAAAAACAGTACAATCCTTTCTATATTTTTGTAGTCATGTATTTCTTATAAATTCTTTCTATGCCTAAATAGGAGCCACTAAAGTACTTGATTACTATGTTCCTCAAGCATAAACATTATAGTATGTTTCTGAAGTGACTCATATGGCCTGTGAAAAATAAACACACTGGAATTCTTTGATATAGTGTAGTGATCTTTTGGTTGTTATTGCTTATCTGCTGTAAAAGCAGCTCTTTTCTTGTCCTAATTTTTGCACCCAGTTCTGCCCAGAAATCTTAACTGTTGACACAGGTGTGGGGATTGGCAGATCACAGGCATGCCTTTGCCTGTGTTCAATGGGTGGAGAAGAACAGTAAATAAAGGTTGTAGTACATTATTTTGTACATTAGTTCATGTATCTGTACATTCCATTTGTGGCAGCTGCTTAGCTGAGCCTCTGCTCCTCTTTTCTCGTTTTCTCTACTTTCCTCCCCAGAACATCCTCCTTCAGTCGTCAGAGAATCCATTTCCTTTTATCTCACTCCACTCTGATATCATTTGCTAGCTATTTCCTAATCTAGAAGAAAGCCATCTCTCTTCTTTCCCAGTTTCTAGTAATTAAGCTGGAAAGGGATCTATTGTCTAAGGACCCTTGAGTAACAACCCACAGAAGTAACATGATTTCCCACTCCATCCTGAACCTTACAGGAGGGGTAGCCTGGCTCTGTTCCTCTGTCAAGGACATGGTGGGGGCTGGTCTGGGGAAGAGACCTGTGGGGTTAGGAACACCACTGAGAGACTGCCTGCCATGCGGCTATGCAAGTCTGCTGGCCACCCACCAGCCATACCTAAGAAACCCTTCTTTTGCGAGGAGAATCACCACTCACTGTGGCCTTGTCATCTTTCCTTCCCTTGTAGTTTTCAAAACCAAGAAATCAGACATTCTTTAGTTGACTAGACATTTTCTGCAGTGGCAAAATGTTGCAAATATAAATATAAGTTTTCAAACATTTCAGTGTGATGGATAGGGATGTACGGTGTCTGAATGTTTGTCACTGGGAGCTGCCTTTATCGACTCTCTCCTCTGGGATTTTAACATCCAACCGTGAATGAGAAGTCATCTTTCTCCGTATCACCCAAAAAGAAATCTGAGCCCTTTCTGCTCACTGGGAGGGAAGAGTATAATTAATTCATGGTTTTACCATGCAGGGACCTAACTCCACTCTATCTCTTGGAAATAAATGACATCCCAGGTGGTGATTGCTTGCTGCTTGAATGACTTACTTTCTTTGCTTTCTTTGCCTAACCACCCTTGTGACCTTGATACCTGACCCCCATCCAAGCCTCCCAGGATTCACTATGTTAAGAATGATCTTTAGGTACTTTTTAAAAGCACCACATAGTATCACTTGCTTTCACAAGATTATATTTATATTATAAGCCTTTTAGCTTATTAAGCGACTGCACGAAATTTGGGTCCTGATACTATTATTCTCATCTGTTTCTTTGAATCATTTAGAAATATTAGGATATGTTCCACACACATACATTTTCTTACAGTTTACAGTTTATTGACAAACACGTTTGCTTGGTTTAAAATGGATGAAAAACCTGTAGGTTTTTTACAGGATCTGGTGAGTTGGCACAAATAATAATGATAAGGAAAATAGTATAAGCAAGAAGAAAAATAAAATATCTATTATTAAACTTAAATTTTTATGGTTGAATATAGAAAACAATAAGCAGATAGGGTTGAATTATTCTGGACAACTAATATCCAGTTTGGGGAGGAGAATCATTTTAGTGTAAACTGAATGAAATTAATTTCAAGGCTGCATACATTTATGCAAAAATATACTGTGTACTGATAAATGGAGTTTTTAAAGTATCCGATTCAATTTACTCCTAATCTACTTTAAATTTCCTATTTAGTAGCAAATCTACTTTTCTCTAATGCCAACAGCACATAAGAGCCAGGAACAAAAGGCTTTGATCGTTCTCTCTCTCTCTCTCTCTCTCTCTCTCTCTCTCTCTCTCTCTCACTCTCTCTTTGAGTTTGAACTTCAACATGCAAATGTCTATCTCTTTTGTTGCTTATACAATTTGATTTATTCCTAATTGGCTGGGAGCAGCCATGGAGGTTGTTGGTTTGGGCTTGTAATATGAAGAAAATGGTTACTTAACATGTGCTGTTGTTTTTTAATGTGGGCATACATTTAAAATTCTCATGGCTTTCCTTCTCCTCCCCCCACCTTGCAAAGCAAAATGCATTTAGCTTTGAGCTGAAGCTACATCTCCTGGCTCACAGAGACATTAACATACACAAGCATTGTCTTTGCAGCTTCATATAATAAAACAAGCCGCATCAAATAGGCTAGGCTGTACTATTAGGTAAAATCTAATTTCAGTTTGGTTATCATATACTGTTCATTTCCCTAAGGGAGGGGAAAAATTAAATTTGTAAGCTTAAGACTTCAGCTGAAGCAATGGAAAGTATGAAAGGCTTCCCTCTGCCTTTTATTATTCAGTTTATGAATTAGCTTTAGTTTACTTGTTTCGATCTGGTGTCAACATATTTCTGAATACTATTAGCATAGCAATCAGGGCTGTTCTCAGGTTATTGAATGGTGTGTTGACTTCCAAAATAAATAGATATGCAGTGTGAAGGGCGAGCTGTCACTTTAGGAGAGCTTTTCTGATCTAAATTAAAAGGCACTTCTAATTGAAAACTGTAATAGCAGGAGGGTTAGAGAGACAATGAAACTGCTCAGTCCCTTTCAGTTTGCACAGATTCTGTTAGTGAGGATTGGACAAAAAAAAGGAAAATGGAAATATTAAATTACAAATTACAATTTTAGCAATATTAAATTATACCTAAATAGCCCCATTGCTGTGGAGCAATTTTTATATGCTTGATTTAAAGGCTCTCAGTGCATTTAAGTTATTTTTTCTGCTATTATCTTCTGATCTATCAGTTTTACCATTTAACATATAATTCCGTGTTTACACCAGCATCAAATAAGAAATTGGTGTTGAACGACTTTTCATTTTGCACTTTGTGCTCACTAATTCAGTGTTGTGTGTCATTTTCTTTTAAAATTATATCTGAGTGGATTTGTAAAAAATAGGGAATCTCAAAGTCAAGACCATCTAAGGGTATCTGAGATAGTCATTCATGACTGGTCCAAGTGAAATGTTTTCAAAAATTAATAACAGCAAATCAATCATTATGAATTTAAGTAACTCAAGAAATTATTAGCTTTTTCAGTCCCATAACTAGCTACCAGCTGTCTGAGTCTATATATTTTGGTCCTTTAAGGGTTAACAATTGAGGCCTGTCTATAGCTCATTTCTATAGTAACAGCAAGACTGAGACTTTTTATGGGCACCTAATAATTAGAAAGTGCTAGAAGGTATAACAATATAATGAATCAAAACTGATAGACTTGTGGGTTTCCATAGAAACATGTATAATTATGATAATCGGTCCCAAGCGTACTCTCTGAATCGTATACATTCAGTTAAATGCAATAAACATTAGGCACTATTTAGTGAGCTGTGATGCAGATTAACAGTGTGAGATACAGGGAGGCTATGAATAAAATTGCTGTACAGTTTATCTCAAACTAATTTCCCAGATTGCTTTAATAGATGTAGTGTGTGGATGTGAACAATTGGAAGTGTATTTTTGTTAGCAGCAAGGCTAACAAAGATAATATTTCATAAAGTGGCTGACTGATTGTTAATTTCAGTGTCCGTCAAGATGGGCTGTGGCCTATTTTTCAGTGTGTAGTCCCAGAGCCCTGCAAGCAAATGGCAGATCGAGCTTCCCTTTGCAGATTTATCAGTGAATTATGTAGCTTTCCATGGTAGTCCACTTTTGTAATTTTTTTCCCTTTCTTCTTTTGACTGCCTCATGTTAGGAATACTCTTTGGAGCCCTGTTATTGGGGGAGAAAAGACATAAGTCAGACTTCCTCAGGCTTGATTTCAGAAAAGTGACAATTTCATGAGGTTCCTTTGCCATCTAGGTTTTAATTTTCCCTCAGCTCTTAGATTTGAGATGTACCAGGCCTTAGCATGTGCACAGGGTCCCAATGAAACAGCCAGAATTCAATTGCAGATTGGAGAAAAAAAATGTGTGTGTGTGTGTGTGTGTGTATGTGTGTGTGTTGGGTGTGTGTATTAAGAGGGTATTGTGGGGAATACAAGGTTATACGATGTTAAATATTGGATATTATTTCATTAGATTTTTCCCCCTATTTCCTTTTAGATAGAGTACCACAACATTTGAAAGATGCTCAAGTGTTCTGAGCAGGTGTGACTCATCTATCAATGACCAGGATTGCTTCTCCCCATTGCACAAGAGAAGCCCAACTTTCTCTTGAACCACGTGGAGACATCCTGCCTTAGGCAGCTGCAGAAATGCTGTCAAGTTAGACCCCTGAGCCAGGGTATCTGTGGGAGTCTTTTCTTCTGGCCTCCTACTTCCCCTGTGTCAGGCAGAGGTGGGGGCTTTTAGTCCCAGGACAGTCCCCCAAATCAGATCCTCCTCCTTTTCTTTCTAGTACTATAATGATACCCTGAAAAAGATTTCAGCTCCTGCCTAGAAGAAGAAAAAAATGTTGAGGGTAGGGAGGTGAGATTCTGGCCTTTGCCCTGGAACATAGTTCTTCACGTCCTCCTTCTAGTCTTCCAGTTTCCCAAAGAGCCCTCCCTAAGGGGAATGAAACACTGGGGTTCATTTTGTTAAAGTAAAAAGATGGATTTATTGGGGAAGTAAAAAGCGAACTGACCAGCCAGGGTCGTGGCCCAGACTCGGGAGCTGGGACCCTGCGCCCCAGGCCACGCTCAGGGGCGGGTTATAAAGGCGAACACCACATGGCCAAGCCTGCCACACGCAGGTGGCCAAGGAGCTTACATCACTTACAGAACACGCCAGGTCACACGCAGGTGGCCAATGGAGTTACAGTCTGCCTCATAGCAACTGTTTGAACCAACCTATCATTCTAGTTAGACTTGGTGATGGATTTGGTGGGGCTCACATGATGCAGGCGGATAGGCCTACTCACGGGAGGTCACAGGTTTAACCTTGAACCTTCCACAACTCAGGTGTTCAAGCAGTTTACACAATCTCATCACAGCGAAGGGGGACTTCCCTGGTGGGGTTCACTTTTGAAAGGCGATGTAACTGTTAAAAGATTTTGTTTCCTCTCAGGAAATGTTTTTCATTCCTTTTTGTCTCATCTGTAGCAGTATAATTATAACTATAATGTACAGAACATTTCTCCTAAAATTTATATCACTTTCTTGATCTGTGTGCATCTGTGTGTGTGTGTGTGTGAGATGTGTTGGTACTGGGGCGTAGCTTTTCCTGTTCAAAGCTACAGTGCTCTACCACTGAGAGCCACAGCACCCTTTTCAGCTTTGTGGTTGCCAATTGGAAATGAGAGTGTTATGGATGCAATATGGGGGTCTGATCTGGCCAGCGCCATCACTGGCTGTTGAGGGGTGTCAGGCTGACTGCATCTCAGATTAGTTAAAGAGAGCAGAAGCTGCCTCCATCTTCCCTAAGATCTCCCCCGCCCTATCCAGGGAAGTTCCCCTTCGCTGTGATGAGATTGTGTAAACTGCTTGACCACCTGAGTAGTGGGATGTTCAAGGTTAAACCTGTGCCCTCCCATGAGTAGGCAAATCCGCCTGCATCCTGTGAGCCCCGCCAAATCCGTGCACCAAGCCTAACATGACAGGTTGGTTCAAACAGTTGCTATGAGGCAGACTGTGACTCCAATGGCCACCTGCGTGTGACCTGGCGTGCTCTGTAAGTGTTGTAACCTCATTGGCCACCTGCGTGTGGCAGGCTCGACCATGTAGTGTTTGCCTTTATGACCCAACCCGAGTATGGGTGCGCCGTCCCAGCTCTGAGTCCGGGCTGCCGCCCTGTCCTGCCAGCCTGCTTCTTACGGTTGCCATTCCAGTTCCCGAGTCTGGGCCGTGACCCTGGCTGGTCAGTATACTTTCTACTTCCCCAATAAACCCATCATTTTACTTGAGACTGTCTCTGAGTGGTAGACTCTTGGAGGGATGGGGGAATCCCTCCACCCTCGGACCCCATTACATTGCGGTCCCCTCCCTTGGGGGGACCCCATTACAATGGACTTTCCTACAAGGGCTGGCTTTGAACTGAGATGCTCAGACCTCAGCCTCCTGAATAGCTAGGATTACAGGTGTAAGTCACCAAGCACCATGCTAGCTTTCATTCTGAATGTAGATCAGTATTCTCCTTCCTCTATAACTATAGCCAGTGACACTTGACCTGGGACCTTCATGACAGGGTTTGTAGTGCTATGTCACAATGTCTGAACATTTTTGTGGTCTGTTTTATGGACACTACTATATTAATACATTAATGAACTATTCACCAAGTCGGCAGAAAAATACTGCTTTTCAGTAACGCATACATATTTACATATAACTCATCCATATATTTGTGACATCCGATGCTTCAGCATTTACATATATGAATGGGAATTCATTTCTTTGGTATTGTATTTTTTGGAGACGTGTGAACTCAGAGGTTTGTACTTGTTAAGCAAGTCTTCTGCCACTTGAGTCATATACCACTAATCTCTTTTATTTTGGGGAAAGCTTTTTAGACAGAGTTTTGCTCTCTGTCTCCTACCTGCCCGCCTGAACAGCACACTTTCCAGGTTGAATCCCCATGCCTGGCTTATTTGTTGAGATGAGATCGTGCTAAATTTTATCAGGCTGACATCAAACTATGATCCTCCTAATTGCTGCTTTTCGCACTGTTAGTAGGGGTACACTCATGTACCACCCCACTATACCCGCAGAATTGTATCTTATAAGGCTCCCAGATACTTGTTATGGTAAAGAGGGAATGTAACTAACTAGGCAGTATAGATCACTGTAGAATTTTATCTCCACAAAACTCACTAATTTCTTTGCACAAAAGTGAAAAATCATTCTTTTTATCTCCTGATAAAAAGATGTGCTCATGTATGTTTAAATAGGAAGTTCATATTAGTGAGTGTGTTTAACATATATTGGTAGTTTCCAGGGGCACTAGTAGTTTCGTCTTGAACTATGGAACTGTACATTATGATATATACATTTTACATGTTTAATTTACAAATAGTTGTATTATTTTTGCCAGTTATTTCCTTTATAAGAAGCCAGTTTGTAAAATATTTTTTAATTTAGCAAATACAATTGAATTTCCATTTTGCAATAGGCATTTTTTTTAAATTTTGAAGATTCAGCTATTTTATCTCTTCTAGATATTTTTAATGGCAGAACATTAAAAATAAAAGGCAAATGCATATCATTAGATAATAAATGCCACAAAGTAAAACAAAACCGAGCAAATAATGGGGAAATACAGATAAGTTGTAGAAATTCGTAACAGACTAAAAAATGAAATGCTCAAATCCTGGTTTGTTATACACAGAAACCTGATTGCTAGTTTTCATAGCAGAATATTTTTTTTTTAAAATCGGCAGGCAGCTGAGTGCCAGTGGTTCATGCCTGTAATCCTAGGTAGACAAGAGTCTGAGATGCCAGAAGCGGAGCTGTGGCTCAAATGATAGCGTGATGGTGATTTTGAGCAGAAAAACTCAAGGATGCCTAAGTCTTGAGTTCAAGCGATAGGACTGGCACACATGCATACAAAAGTCAGGCAAAAAGAACCAAAGGAGCATGTGTCAGAAAACTAGCACTGCCTGATGCTATATTAGCTTTCTCTTCCTCAGTCTATCATTTGCTACCTGAATTAACCCCGAGAGACAGGTTTTGGTAGCTTTATTTCTACAAGGACATAGGCTGAAGTTTCCAGCTGCTCACCAGAGGTCACAGAGAACTTACATTCTCGGATTTCAGCCAGATCTTCCCATGCCAAAGCCCTGCTCCACTAGCTTACATACCTGAAGGACAAAGCCTAGTCAGCATCTTCAGGATGGCACGGAAATGTGTCCAGGTTTCATTATTCTTGCATTGTTCTCGGGGAAGCTAGGAAGAATAACTTGACTGGATACATTCTGATCCAACCACAGTTTTGCTCTCTGCCCCTCACCCCACACTGCCAGTGTTCAAACCATGCAGATTTATTAGGCACAATCTTCTCCATGGCTGAATCTCTGTGACTTATTTCTACTGGACTATTTTTTGCTACAAGGATTCATCTACAGTTTCACTTGCATTGCATGTTATGTCTTGGAAACTAAAATGTCCTATAGAGTCTACAGAGGCTTTTAGAGTGTTATCTGAAGATTCTAGCTTAACTATTTTGAGCACATGTACCAAAGATTTTGATGTGAGGGCAGGAGTCGAATTATTTGACATGTACTTGCCAGTGCTCAGTTGAGTTTAAGGGTCGGTACCAGCCATGCTATCTAGCAGGACTTTTTTCCCCAAAGGGCTTGGAATTTGCCTGTTCATTAGACATTTATTTATTTTTATTATTAAAAAATCTTTATTAAACAGAAGGGTTGCAGTTACATGAGTCAGGCAAAGAGTACATTTCCTTTTGGACAATGTCACCTCTTCCCTTGCTCTCTCCCAGGTTTTTCCTTCCATCCCAGCTACAAGTTGTGTAGTTCATTTTCAACACAGTGTCCAGTGAGTACCATTGTTGCATTTGTTAACCCTTTGTCCCTCCATTTTTCATGCCTACCTTTGCATTCCCAAAGACATATAGACAAACAAACCAAAGGTAAAAAAAAACACCTCTTGTTTCTATTGCCTGGAGTTTATTTAGATAAATATTATTCTGTATGATCCAATGCACATAGGCATTGTGCCTTTCTGTTCCTTCCCTGAGTATTCTCTCATATGTGGAAACTAGATCTAAAAATACAGTGGAACATAATAAAATATACAGCTGTCTAGCATTCACACACAATAAGTCTGAAAGAGAACACTCTCAGGAAAGGGACAGAAAGGTACAATGCATCTGATCATTAGACTTTTAAAAAGGAGAGGTAAGAGTCTGCAGTAGCATATTTCTTTCTAAAGGGAAGATATATGTGCACTAAAAAAGGAAAAGACAATTATATAATACACACACTCCCACTGGTGTAGAGTAATCCTCATAATCCTTTCATCAACAGTGATGACCAGTTGATAATGCTGTTAGATTTAACTGCAGCATCTTTTGTTTGCTTGATTAAAACTACTGCTTGGCTTAATCACAAATTGTAAAAAAACATAAAAATTATATACTGAATATTTTTATGAACAAGAGCACATCTTCCTCCCCTTTGGAGTTACCAATCAACACTAATGATCATTTATGATGCAGTTAAATTAACTAATATTTTGATAGACTTGATTAAATAAATTGCTTAGATTGGTTGTCTGATCACCCAGATGTTTGTGAGGAGAAGAATCTCGGTAATGGTGTTATGCTTCAGATGCATGTATGGGGTGAATAGGGGTTTTGTGTTGTTGTTTATTGTACAAGAAGAAGCTTTCTTTTCTTTTTTTTTTCCATTTTTATTTTATTTTTATTTTTTTGCCAGTCCTAGGCCATGAATTCAGGGTCTGAGCACTGTCCCTGGCTTCTTTTTTGCTCAAGGCTAGCACTCTGCCACTTGAGCCACAGAGCCACTTCTGGCCATTTTCTGTATATGTGGTGCTGGGGAATCGGAACCCAGGGCCTCATGTATACGAGGCAAGCACTCTTACCAGTAGGCCATATTCCCAGCCCCAAGAAGAAGCTTTCTTAATTTGAGTTTTCTCATTTCATTTTGAATTCATCTATGAAAGGGGAAGCAAAGAAAAATGTAAGGATTTCTACCTTGTTTTGCTCATGGTCTCCTCTGTTGTCTTAGGAATGTTATATTTTCCTATTGCCCCATTCATAGATTTAGAAAATTGTTTTGAACAGTTTCTGTAGAGAGTAATTAATTCCAGTAATCACTTTGTGCTTGCATATGGACCTTTGTGAAATGTCTGGTTGGGAAATGCCAAGGTTTGTTCCTGTTGTCTTTGGTAATTTCGTAAATAAATGTGCTATTGTGCAGGAGAAAGGGACTATTACGAACCTTTTTGATTAGGTTGGGTGTTCTCATTCAAAACTGCTGCTACTTTTTTAGCCTTCATTTCAAAAGTCCTACTTTAAATAATCTAGCCAAAGGTAGCTAGGCAGGTCTAGTGTGGTCTATGCTAATTTCAGAGCAAGCAACACTTATATCTTGGTTCTCCAGTTGAAGCCCAGATAGTCATCAAATAGTACCTCCAATCACATACAGACTCCTCAGTCTGCAACCATCTAATAATTTAATACCATTGGAAAAATGGCACATTTTATACCTCCAGTATCTTATAATCTCTGTTAGGAAAATGGTCTAGTTATTCACTGAAAGCTCTTTTGGTCACTAAAAGACATCTTGATGACTTGGAATACTGTACGTGACATGTTGTTAAATAGGTTCAACTAGTCATCATGTAAAAAAACCTTGCAAAGATATCCAAATATATAGGTGATAGGATTATGAGTAATTGCCTTTTAAAGACTAGATTCGTACAGTAACCATTATTTTCTAAACGATTTTAAAATAGGTTTTAAAAGCAAAAAAAAAAAAATCACACCCATAGATTGCAAGGGAAAAGGTAAGAGATTAATAAAATGTATTTCTGAATTGTTTTTCAGTTGTTTTCTGTGGGCTTTCAAATTTCATGAGGGAAAAAGCCTTTATAATCAGAAATAAAAGGCTCACAAAAGTGAAAAGAAAGTGGCGTATTCTCTAACAGTCTATGTTAACCACTTATCTCAAAATCAGAGTCAGACTCGACAATCTGCTCAGAGGCGAGGCCATGGATTCATGCATTATGCCACATTGCCACCATGCAGCTGAGGGTCATTCCGTGTAGTTCCCTAATCCCGTTGGCTGCTGTTTGTATGAATCCGTATTCCTCCCCATATTTTAGGACAATGTCAGTCAATTCCTTCTCACCAGCACTGTCAGGGGCTCTTTCAAGATATGGCTCTCTTGAATGTGCCTTGCTTCTCAATCCCTGTTGTTTGTATCACTGGCCATCTTCGCAGTTTTTCTAATCACAGCTGCTGATGTTAGATGCAGTTACTAATTTAAATCTCTCACCTTTCCAAACTGCAAACTCTACTTTCTCCCTTGTGTCTTTGAAAGGTTATTTGCAAATCATGCCCTCACACACACACAAAAAGTAAAAATTTAAAATTAGCAGACAGAGCCAATGGAAAAACAGGTCCAATTTTAAAGTCTGAGCAAGCCACAGAATAATGACTCATTAATCCCAGGATTTGGAATGTGGTAAGATCATTAGTCACTTTTTGGGTTCTTTTGAATTAAGATATACTAAATTCTTTGTATGATTTTTTGAACCAGTGTCAAAATAATTGTTTTTAGATAAAACAACTGGGAGCAGTAATTGTGTTGGCACTTGTATTCCTTTTCTCACTCTCTCAAGAAAAAATAAAAACAAAGGAATGAGTATGGCACTTTGAGAGTACAGAATGGCCACTTCCTTTTTTGATTATGGTTATAGGAAATAATGAAATTAGTATTTCCTTAGCCTGTGACTAAGTAGCACTCCTAAGTCATATGACTTAAGTAGCCTGTACTTAAGTAGCACAACTTAAGAAATTTTCTCCCTGAAATCCCACATTATGTATATCTTATGAAATCACAGTCTTTTACTACTTTACTTTCCCAGTCAGGCCATGAGAACATAGTGTTGTTGTTGTTGTTGTTTTTTTCCCAGTCCTGGGCCTTGGACTCAGGGCCTGAGCACTGTCCCTGGCTTCTTTTTGCTCAAGGCTAGCACTCTACAGCACCACTTTTGGCCACTTTCTATATGGTGCTGGGGAATCGAACCCAGGGCTTCATGTGCACGAGGCAAGCACTCTTGCCACTAGGCCATATTCCCAGCCCAAGAATGTAGTGCTTTTGTATTCTCTCATTTATCACCACAATTTTTCATTAAAGTCCAGGCAGAAGAAGCCAAATAAATGACACTTCCAACTTTTCTAATTCCTTTTGTTTGTTTTATTTGCTAGGGTTTGAATTCAGGCCCTTGTGCTTGCTAAGCAGGCACGCCACGGACGGGCCACCATATCCACAGTCCTTTGTTCTGCTTGAATTATGCTTGAATAAGGTCTCACATTGTCCCCTAGCCAGTCTGTACTCCTATTTATACTTCCTAGTAGAATGACACTAAGATCTCATGCCAAGATTTTCATTGGTTATACATAGGGTTCTCTTGAACATTTTTTTTCTGTTTGTTTTTTTGAAAGAGTTTTATTTTATTTTTCATTTCTTTATTGTCAAAGTGATGTACAGAGGGGTTACAGTTTCATACATAAGGCAGTGAGTACATTTCTTATCCAACTTGTTACCTCCTCCCTCATTTTTCCCCTGCCTTCTCCCTCCCCACATTCCTCCCCCCCCATGAGTTGTATGTACAGTTGGTTTACACCATATAGTTTTGTAAGTATTGCTGTTGCATTGGATTGCCTTTTTATCCTTTGACTCTCGATTTGGGGAACTAGTTTTCACCCCAGCTGGCCTTACATCATAATCCTACCTATCTTAATTCCCTGAGTAGTTAGGATTGAGAGTGTCAGTTACTGGGCATTGTTCAAATTTACTTTTGATAATGTGGTTTTTTACTCTTGCTTAGGCCAAAGCTACTTCCACTTAATAATTTCAAGACAGTAACTTGTACCATATTTAATATTTGAAATATGGCGATTGTTGCTATTATCTTGTTTAGTAATATTAATAGTATTTCTTGTTTAGCTTTCACCTAGCTTGTTGTATCCCCGAACCTTGGACATGCCATGTATATTTTAATATTTATAGAGCCGGAATTGTGCCAGAAAGGGTTATTCAATAGGTGTCTAATTAATCTTGGGCTTCTGCTTTACAAAGTAATTTCTCTTGTATGTACCTTATAATCTGTCTACATTTTATCTTCTCCTAATTGATCACTAGTTAATAGGTTTTTTACTCTTACTTATTTGTCCTACTTGGGATACTTTTTTCCCCCTCTGTTCTTCATATTTCTTTTAACCTACAATTCTTTTCATCTTGAAAGTAAGGACCTAATAATATTACTGTCCTAATATACTCAAAGAAGGAATAACACTGTCACTACCAGTTAATAACCATGCAAATAATAATGTTAACATACACTCTTCTAAGATGCTTAAACTTCTGTCATTGGTCTCCACTTCAAGCCTATAGACAGGCTCTGCTATTATTCTTACTCCTATTAAGGACACAAAAGACCAGTGAGGTAAAGATCAAAGTGAGCCAGAAGCATGGCTGGCATGGAAAACAGGAAATAGGGTTTCTTGAGTCCACACTTTATAATTCTACACTGTCTCTCAAGGTAAGGATCGCAAATGCAGCCTTAAAATCAACATGTACCTACCAACGAGTGCATCTGGTTGTTAATATTATTATGTGTAGTCCTCACTATTCTGAGGATTATTATATAATGCTCATATATGAAATCTGAAGTTGTATAGGCTCCTATATGCATAGCTCTGAATTCTCTCTTCTATAAACTAAATTTGGAATGGATTCCTCAACAATTTTTCCTAAACAAGTTTTTTTCTTTGTTTGTTTACCTACCCATAGTGAATATTTTTCTTTTAGTATTATGTGGTACTTTTGTAACTCTTACTTTTTTATTATGAGTGTATATTAATTATACAGAGAATTTTCACTGTTGTATTTATATATATGCAAATAATATTCATTGATCAAATTCACTCCATTATTCTATTGTATCTCCCTCCCCTCCTTTAAAATAATTTTATTCAACTCCATTATTCTTTTTCATACATGGGTACATAATTGTGTGACCATGCTAAATCCCCCACATGCTAAACGATCTCATTTCTGCCTCTCCACTCTCACTGAGACCCACCTACAAACAACTTCTTCTTTCACATTGATGCCATTTATTTTCCTTAGGTACAGATTCCACATTTGAGCAGGAACATATGTATTTATTGTTTGCTCACATTTTTCTCCCCCTTCTTTCCCCTTCTGACTCCTCCCCCAAAGTAGTAAAGTTCATTTCCAACATAGTGTCTTGTGAGTATCACTGTTGCATTGGTTCACCCTTTGTCCTTTGTCTCACCATTTTGATAATCCCCTTCCCTTCCCCAAATCAGAAAAAACGCATGTACAAGACACCAGGCACCAAAAAGAAAATGGCAACAGGGGATAATCCAAAGGAATAAAAGAAAAAAAATAACTTCACACAGCAATAATAATAACACAACAACAACAAAACCCCTCTTGTTTCCATATCTTGGAGTTCATTTCAATTAGCATCATTTTATATGGTCATATGTAAATAGTTATTGAGCCACTGCGATCCTCCGCTAGGACTATTCTAGACATATACTAACAATTACAAATGAGGGAAACCATGGTGACTATGTTTCTTTGGGTCTGGCTCACTTTTATTTCCAGTTAAGCACCAGAAAATGAGAGTGGTGTTGTGGCTAAAAATGGTAGAGTGCCCAGGCACTGTGTTCAAATGCTACAACCAACAACAACCAAAAAATTGAAAAAAAGAAAAAGAGTTAAGGAAAGAAAGAAAAGAAAGAAGAAACCCTTTACTGGCCTATTTATAAACATGGAATATCTTCATTCCTCAATAAAAGGATATTTCACATTTCAACTCCCCTCACAGAGATGGCACTCATTTTGGTATGGGAAACCTATCCTATCTTTAATTGGATGAGAAGTATACTTAAAAGAGCAGTACACGATAGATGCATTCGGAAATACAAGCAAACAAATTTGTATTTCTTACCTAATTATGTATAGGACATTGGTTAAGTCACTGAGATAGGTAAAAGATATCTCAGTAAAAGATGAAGTTCTGAGTGTATGAGCACATGTACATACAAGTGCATGTTCTTGCTAGACATAGAGAAATCCTTCAAAGAGGCTAATGTTTGTTTGCTGTTATACTTGGTGCAGATAGATGCACCCTGGACTTTATTGTGGTCCTTGTAATAAGTGTACTGATTGTATCTCTGCCTAAGAAAGGAGCAAAATTGGATCTTGTAAAAGAAGGCTTTTGAAATTATCCTTAAGTACTTGTACAAAAAAGTTACCACTGAACAGAGGAGTTTATGAATATAATGCATCTTGATCAATGTCACTCCTTTAAATATTCTCACCCACACCCAGCCCACCCATTTTCTTACACTTTTAAACTTTGTAGTATGAGAAGTTATGGGGTTGCAAAAATATGAGGTGGCAGGTGCCTAACCCAAGCACAACCTCCGCGATTGAGGCCACCATTCTGCCTGGTAAGGAGCTGTAAAAAAACAGGAGGAAGATGGCTGTCCACCACATATGTTCCAGACTCTTTTGTAGAGGCCAGTTGGTACCTTGGTACCACTGAGTAGCAGGGCCCCAAAATGTCTTCTATCTAAACAGAAGTTGGTGGAAGTAATTTCAGTGTGGCCTTTTCTGATCTTAAAGAGCATGTTCAGTTATTGAGGAGTAAGCTTTCACTTGATCAATAGCAACTGCATTTAACAGTATGCTAAAGGTCGTGAAGCATCAGTCTGAGGGGCCACTTTCAAGAAGCTTGAATATTTGCCATTGGCTAGAAAGAGGAGAACCTAGTGTGGGCTGGTTTTCTCACCTCAGCAGTGCCATGTGAGTCCCTCTGGCCTAAACCAACAGGCATTTGGCAGCAATGTCCTCCATGCTTCTGATGAGCTAATCGATTATCTTATGTTAGATATAATCCAAACTTATTTAGGACAATCCTTGCTTGTGGCAGTTTCTGCAAGAAAAAAATACTATGTTCTCTTTTAAACATTTAAGAAGTAATAAGCAAGTTAATATCTATACATACATTATACTTGAGGCTTCTTCCCTCAAGGATTTTATTGAGAACAGATGTACTGAAAGCAGCCTGTCCCTCATGGGTATTGGTGTCTGGATAACACTTTGCAGGAGACAGTAAGAGGTGTGGGAAGTTGAACTCCACTTATGAAAGCAAAAACAACAGGAAGGTACGAAGGTGGTTCACTTAAGTTTTGAGAATTCTGAAAGGCCAGCAGGGTGGGGAGGGCTGTAATCACCTGGAGATGCAGATTGATAAAAATCATCTTGGAGTGCAGAGAAAGAGGTAGGTGCAGGAAACTGGGTTGGAAAAGCTGATGCAAGGCAAGTTCTGGAAATGAACAATAGACAAAAACTACACACACACACACACACACACACACACACACACACACACACTTGGAAAATACAATGAAAAACAATTCCTTTCCTGCCTTAGGAATTTTAGAGCTCAAAATTAAAATCACTGGCATGTTTCTATCTTACTTTAAGTAAATGTTAAATAGTGATGCATTTGCTGTTCCAATGTATCCTTAAGCTATTTAGACAGTTTTGATGTAAGCCTTTTATTGCTTAAATGTCAGTGGTAGATTTGTATAGATATTAGACAGAAGTTCTTACTAGGTTACAGTCAAAACATTATGTGTTTGAGTTTATATATTATTCAAAAATAACTCAAAACACAAGCAAAAAGGTACTACAGAGAGATTAAAGAGAGGGGAAAAAAACAAGGTAATAAGACACGAGGGAGAATTACATCTTCCTTCTGTCTCTATTAACAAGGAAGGAAAATATAAAATGGAGGAAGAAGAAAAATAAGGATGGAAGGAAGAAAATAGAAAAGGGGAGGAAGAAAAGCCAAGGCACACAACAATATAGTTACTTTCTGTGATACTTCTACAGTGCCAATGTCAAATAAAAAGAGCTTTTGGAATGGTTTATGATAACAGATACCCTCAAATTCCCAGTTGCTAAATCAGGTCAAGATCAGTAGCTCATTCACATTACAACTCAGGAGGACTGAGCTGCTTTCCTGCAACAGAAAAGAAGACAATGGAAGCCCTGCATTGGACGACTTGGGAGTGGTACATTGTTCTCTCTGTCCTCTGCTTTTATTATTATTATTATTGTATAGAGAGGTTATAGTTTCATATGTAAGGGAGTGAGTACATTTGTTATCCAACTTGTTACCTTCTCCCTCACTCCCCACCTCCTCCTCCCTCCCCATTTCCTTCTTCCCACCATAAGTTGTACAGATGGTTTACATCTTATAGTAAGTATTGCTGTTGCACTGGTTTGTCTAACCCAGATGCCCCTCAGTAAACGAATGGATCAGGAAAAATGTGGTACATATACACAATGGAATTTTATGCCACTATCAGAAAGAATGACATTTCCCGTTCCTAAGGAAATGGAAGGACAAAAAAAATTATACTAAGTGAAGTGAGACAGACCCGAAGAAACATGGATTCTATGGTTTCTCTCATAGGGAATAATTGTACTCTCTCTTCCTTCTTTCCTTCCCTTCCTCCCTTGTCTTCATACCCCACCCCTCTCTCTCTTTTGGAATGGGGTTTGAATTTGAGACCTCATCTTTGCATGGTTTGCATGCTTGGACCTGGCCCTCTACCACTTAAGTAATGTCTCTAGACTGGCTTTTTGTTGGCTATTTTTAGAAACAGGCAAGCTTTTTTCTGCCCCAGGTGGCTTTGAATTGTAATCCTCCAAACCTCAATATCTTAAGCAGCTAGGATTACAGCCTGAGTCACCACCAATACCTGGTGTGAAGTGTGGTTAGATCTGCACTTCCAATAACAAATGACAAATCTCCGCACTTCATAAATTAAGATCAGCGAAGTCTAGCAGCAGAGTTGGGTTCCTTCCAGCCCATTGCTGTCCAATATGATTTTGCACCTCCAGTGCCAACAAATGAGGCCCTTTTAGGTCATTTTTTCCTCATGTTTTTAGTGAGCCCTCTCCTTCTACGAGGTTTAGAGCATCAACCCTACTCCAGGCAAGCGGTTCCCATCATCTCTCCAGAACAAAGCTGGAGCCTTCTATGAAAGGTTGTTCTTTTAGCATTGAGATTTTAATTTAAGGCTTCATACTCCCTAGATAGGGGCTCTCGCACTTGAACCATGCCTGATTTCTTTTTGTTTTTCCCATAGGGTCTCATGTTTCCAGGCAATCTTAGAAACTAGATGAAATACCTCTGCTTCCCTTGTAGCTGGGATTATAAGTGTGCACACCATGTCTGTCTTGTTTGATCGAGGGTATTACTAATTTTGGCTGGCCTAGAATTATAATCGTGTTATACCCACTTTCTGAGTAGCTGAGATTATAAGGTTGTACCTCCATATCTAGTCATTGAGACTCTGCTTGACATGAACTAAATTAATTCTTTCAGTGCTTGAATTGTGTCACAACTTGTCTTTTGATTTTGACCTACTTTTTAAAATTAATTTATTTTGTTGTTGTTATAGAGGTGAGGTACGGAAAGATTTCAATTACACAAGTCAAGTAATGAGTATATTTTCCTTTCACACGGTGTCTTCTGTTCCCCCACTTTGATTTTGACCTCTATTTCTTGTTAATACACAGGTATATTTGTCCTTGAACAAAATTATACTTTTTTCTTTAAATATTTTTCCTTAATTTTAAATCATTTAATAATGGTAAAAAATTAAGCTTTCATACTTCACATCAAAAGTTACACTTTCATATTCTTGTAATTATGCTGGAGAGAAAATAGAATGCAATTACTGGAGTAAATTTAGCTTTTGTATAAAAGAAATCTATGGTAGAAGTATAATTATTATAATAGCATAGTAAATATACAGATTGTAACATGCAGCTATTTTTCAGTATGATTATTACCGTGTTGCTATTACTAGAACCGATTTACTATAGTTTTACTAGGTAAAATATTAGTTACTCTATTTTTCATGTAATAACTATGGCTTGTTGTGGGTTTATGACAGAACTAGAGTGTTTTTATAATGGATTTTTCTTATGTTGCACTTGTAACTAATAGAGAAGGATTTTTAACGTGTTCTGTTAGCTTTTCTTTTCTTTTCTCATGACCTAGAGCATATTACTTTGTTTTCTTCTATAAAAAAGGCATTCATTGAAAGAATAATACCTGGCTGGGAATATGGCCTAGGGGTAAAGTGCTCACCTTGTATACTTGAAGCCCTGGGTTCAATTCCTCAGCACGACATACATAGAAAAAAGCCGGAAGTGGCGCTGTGGCTCAAGAGGTAGAGTGCTAGCCTTGAGCAAAAAGAAGCTAGGGACAGTGTTCAGGCCCTGAGTCCAAAGCCCAGGACTGGCAACAAAAACAAAGCAAAAATATAAAAGAATAATACCATTCAAATATAATGTCCAGTCTATTAATTGCTTGAATATATTGAAATAAAATGTTAAGCTTCTAAACACATTGGAATGCTCTCCATCACTATAAATCATTTTAGTACTCATAATAAAGGTGACACATATTCTCAAAATTTAAATATTCAAATTAACATGCTATGAACTTTCCAAAATGAAATAATGAGGATTGGACTATCTTTGAGGGTGTGCTTGTCTTCATTGTTTTGGTGGGACAAACTTTCTCCCAACTCTGATCCCCCTAAGCTTCAGTTTCTTTTCTTGTCTTCTTAAGGGATGCCTTCATTGCCTGGCCATACTAAGATTAACATGCTTATGCATTAAAAGCATGACTATTTCTTAAAATCTGGTTGTATGTATGACATACCACACATTTGAAGATACTACTCCAGTCCTGATTATAATTAAACTAATACTATAATAAATAAATAAAATAGTTGAGTACTCTGCAATATGTAATATCTGCTGAGTTCTTGATTTTCTTGGATTCACTAATGACAATATTTTCTTCTGCAAAGGAACCAGGAATACACTGGCTTTGATTTTTACTGGGTAGTACATTTCTCAGACTCTTGGAAAATAAAGAGTTCAATAGTAGAATTATAGAAAGAAAGAAAGACTCCATTCTTTCCTTTCTGAAAGTTGAAAGCATTTGGGAGAGAGGGTTGAGAAAGATAGAAATTAAGATGTAAGCTACATTAATTGGAGGAAGTGGCTTAGGTTCCTAGAGGAATCCTTTTGATATCCATTCCCTAATGAAGCCTCCTCTGGTGTCATTGGCAGTTGGAGGCAGAGCTGTAAGCCAACCCTGAAAAGGCAGGCATCCCTCACCACTGAGAAAGGGACCCGATGCTCTTACCTCAGTGGCTCTGAAGGGCAATATGACTGCATGCTGATCAGTAGAAATGCAGGCAGAAGTAAAGTTTGCATTTCTCAGCCAGGCCCATAAAACTCTGTGTGCAGTCTTCTACTATTTTTTCATGATCCTGACATATCCTAAGGCTTTACCAGAAAAAAACAAGAAGCAACAAGACATGGAAACACAGCTAGAAAGAGAGAATGTGGGTTCCTGAAAGCTTCATGGAAATGCTGATTCTTTTATCCTACCCTTTTAATGTATACCTGACAACTACATGGGTGAGAATAACTATTACATTAAAACTGCTAACTATTCTAGTTGATATTGTAATATGGAGGTTGTCAGGTCCTCTCCCTGAGGGCTTCATGTAGAGGCCCCCACCTCATTAAGTCTCCACCCAGTTACCTGGGTAACCTGCAGACCTGGAGGCAGTTACCTCCCCTTTCCCTGAGGTCACATCCTAATCCACCTGCTTGCCCCTGCCCTAAATAAAGCAGGGCTGGGTGGGGGTCGTCCCTTCTCTCCCTGCTCTCTGCTCTCCCTTCTCTCCCTTCTCTCCCTCTCTCTCTTTCTCTCCGGCCATGGATCACCTTGGCCACAGGCCAGCAATTCGGTAATAAACGTTCTCTCCTGCCTGAATACCGCGTGGCGTTCTCCTTTACCGGCTACCTACTTTAAAAAACCTAACATATATGGTGCCGTGACTCGGATAGGACTTAAGAGTCAGGACAGGCGGAATTCCCCTCTATTTTTCTCCTTTTTCTGGGAGTATCCCCAGTCCTGACGGCCCTTTTTCCACGAACCGAACTGCTGCGAGTCGCCACGCGGCACTTTTCACTAATACCATTGCTCCTCCACATCCACCTCCACCTCCACACCACTTGTCTACCCTGGTGAGTGAAACTGCTGCTGCTCGGTTCTCTGCCGCTCCGTCCGCTGCTTCTGCCGCTTCTGCCCGGTAAGCTCATCCACTCACCAGGCGCCTCCCTCCCGTGCTTTTTGGGTTTGCATCACAGTCACACCCTAGCCGGGAAACTGCTAGCACGCCTCTTGACAGTGCAATGAGGCCTGCTCGAAATACTCGCTCAGATACAGCTTTTGCCACTGCAATGGTAAATGGTCAGAAGTCACTTATATTCAGGCTATCTTCCTTTTTCTCCCTCTCTCATCTGCCTGCTTACTTGCTTACTTTATTAAAACTCCAAGTCATACCATCCTGATAATGTGCCTTGCTCACAAAGCTGCGTCTTTTCACAGAACTCCCGAAACTGAAGCTTGACCACTAATGTGCTTTGTCAGCAAAGATATCTAAAAGTTATTTTCTCTAGCATTGACCACGGGGTGGATATTGGGTTTAACAGGCACCAGCTCAGGTGCCATTATGCCATGCTACGTGTTCTCTTGTTAGTGTGTTTGTGTCCTGCCACCCCCCCCAACATGGCATCCCACTGGAGTTTGTCAAAATATGGTTTCTCCATTTTATAATCTGAAAATTGTTGTTTGCTAGCAAAATTGTTTTTCTAACCGACCACATGGTTCTAAAATATTGGGCAAAAAAAAATGTCATTTACTATTGGAATTCCAGAAGAGTCTACCGCTGAAATTCATTTTTGCATGCTGTAAAACCTATGTGCACAATGTGTATTGAAGTGCCAGACTTTGAAGTCAGGCCCCACTTTACCACGTGAGCTCCCACCTTACCACGTGAACCCCACTTTACCACGTGAACCTGAGATAAGCAGGCCCTGTGAGTAGACCCAGGACAAGCCCATTAGGGCCCAGTCAGTCTAGAACTCTAACCGCTGGGAATGCTTAATTCTGACCACCGCTAGAATGCCTCGAACCCTGAGCTAATCAGATTTGGACCTGTGTCCTAATCTTGCTTGCTTTAACACCTGATTGTTGTAACTTTGTTTTTGCCTTTATAAGCCCTGTGGAATTGCAGCTCGGGGCTTCCTCCTAACCTCCGCTGTGTTGGTGGGTAGGAAGTGGCCCGAGTTGCAGCTTGCTTAAATAAAGCCTTGCCTTGCTTTTACATTTCGGAACGTCTGAGTCTCAGTGGCCTTCTTGGTGGTCGTTGTTGTGCCAAGTCGCAAGACCACCCCCAAGAAGACCACCGAGATTCAGACACTCCGAAATGCAAAAGCAAGGCAAGGTTTTATTTAACGAGCTGCCAACTCAGGCCTCGTCCTACCCACCGACACAGCGGAGGTTAGGAGGAAGCCCAGAGCTGTGATTACACAGGGCTTATAAAGGCAAAGAACAAGGTTACAACAATCAGCTGTGCAAGCAAGATTAGAACACAGGTACAAATCTGATCGGCTGAGGGTTCGATTCTTAAATGGGGTTCACATGGTGGGGCCTGACTTCAAAGTCTGGCACCTCATTTCCCCCTTTTTCTTTTTGGTACCTTGGGAGCCAATCATGGCTCCATTCTGTCCATTTCAATGGCTTGCATGTCTAGGGGATGATATAGAGGTAAGGCATGGGCCAGTAGGGCCAAAAGTAGTATCTGAAAATAACTCTGGTCCCTCGGTTTTAAAGGGGGGCTGATGGGTGAAGATCATCCATCTTCTGTCCGTTTGTCAGTCTGGCACAGTGCAAGAAAGAAACACACAAAAATGAGCTATCTCCTTAACCTCCCTCCAGTGAGCTAGGATCAAGTCTAGGGGGCTAGATGGAGGTCCTCAAGATAGAACGTTATCCATAGCTCTGATCAGATGTTCAGTTCAAAAGGCTACAAAAAACAAAACAATACAAAAGGAGGAAAACACACAGGCCTGAGAACAAGAAAAGCTACGAGTTGGAGATCTCCCAAGTTGGCCCACAACCTCCTGCCAGATAAGCAGAAGGAGCAGACCCAAGTACAAGGTGGGCGGGTTGAGTCTCGTTTAGGAGGCCCTCCTGGTCAGTTCCAGCCAAAAACCAAACTGACTCACGCCCTACAAGTATAAGCAAAAGCAAAACAGACAGACAAATTACAGGACCAGACAAATGAACAGCGCTGTTTTCTTACCTTTGGAGTCTGGGATCTCGGGGTCTCTGGGGCTATCCCGGATGAAACCCCAAATGTTGTGCCAAGTTGCAAGACCACCCCCAAGAAGACCACCGAGATTCAGACACTCCGAAATGCAAAAGCAAGGCAATGTTTTATTTAACGAGCTGCCAACTCGGGCCTCGTCCTACCCACCGACACAGCGGAGGTTAGGAGGAAGCCCCGAGCTGTGATTACACAGGGCTTATAAAGGCAAAGAACAAGGTTACAACAATCAGCTGTGCAAGCAAGATTAGAACACAGGTACAAATCTGATCAGCTCAGGGTTCGAATCTAAAATGGGGTTCACGTGGTGGGGCCTGACTTCAAAGTCTGGCACCTCAGTCGTTTCACGACTTGGCACAACAATATGTCTGTGTAAATGTCATTTGTTAGTATGTCCATCTAGCTATATATCTGTGCTAAAACTCATCACATCTACTGAGTTTTGTCATTGCAGAATTCTGGCAAGTATTTGGTCAGTTCTTGACAAGGTACAGGTAAGCTCTAGTCCCTTTGGTCTCCTTGTTTTAATTGGAAATCAAAAAGGGCTTTTGTGGCAAAGATGCCTTGGATTGCAGTTCGAAGCCAGCCCGGGCAGAAAATCTCTCTCAAACTCCATCTCCCAACTAACCAGCGAAGAGCCAGGCTGGAAGCATGGCTGAAGAGACTTATCTCTAACCAGCCATATGTTGGAAGCGGAGCTGTGGCTCAAGTGGTAGAGTACTAGCCTCGAGCAGAAGTACTTAGGGACAGTGCCCAGGCCTTGAGTTCAAACCCTGTGAATGCCAACAGGGGCAAGCCATGCCAGCAACAAGCACCTACACCACTGGGACTCAGCCAGTTCTGGGAACAAAGATCATGGAGTGGAGTAAGAGGAAAATGATCGCATCCTAAATGGTGTCACTTTGTCTCACCCTTTCAAAATTAATCAGAGCCAGGGGATCAAGAGATAGTAGCTTGTCCATCTAATGTCCATACCTGAGTATAAGAACTAGCCAAGTCATCCAATTTTTAATTTTGTGCCCTAAACCCTTCCTTTTGCCTTAATTTTTTTTTTTTTTTTTTGGTCCAGCCCCTGCCTCATGAGACTTCTTCCAGGCTTCATTCAAGGACTGGCATCTACCACCAAGGGACCCTGCCTTCTCCAGGAGGGGCCACATTTCTGCCTTTTACCCCTAATGCCGATGCCCCTTGCCTGCAGGAAGCAGCCAGAGAGAGTCTTCGCCCTTTTTCATAACTATTAAAAGGCTGGAATGTAAGGTCCTCTCCCTGAGGGCTCCATGGAGCTGCCCCCACCTCATTAAGTCTCCACCCAGTTACCTGGGTAACCTGCAGACCTGGAGGCAGTTACCTCCCCTTTCCCTGAGGTCACCTCCTAATCCACCTGGCCACACCGCTTGCCCCTGTCCTAAATAAAGCAGGGCCGGGTGGGGGTCGTCCCTTCTCTCCCTGCTCTCCCTGCTCTACCTTCTCTCCCCTCTCTCTCTTCTCTCTCTCTCTATTTTCACTCTCTCTCTCCCTTCTCTCCGGCCATGGATCATCTCTACCACAGGCCAGCAGTTTGGTAATAAACTTTCTCTCCTGCCTGAATACCACGTGGTGTTCTCCTTTACCGGCTACCTACTTTAAGAAACCTAACAGAGGTCTGATCTGGCCAGCGCCATCACTGGCTGTTGAGGGGTGTCAGATTGACTCCATCTCAGATTAAAGAGAGCAGAAGCCGACTCTATCTTAACTAAGATCTCCCCACCCTATACAGGGAAGTTCCCCTTCATTGTGATGAGATTGTGTAAACTGCTTGACCACCTGAGTTGTGTGATGTTCAAGGTCAAACCTGTGCCCTCCCATGAGAGGCGAATCCGCCTGCATCATGTGAGCCCCACCAAATCCATACGCCAAGTCTAACTAGAATGATAGGTTGGTTCAAACAGTTGCTATGAGGCAGACTGTGACTCCAAAGGCCACCTGTGTGTGACCTGGAGTGCTCTGTCAGTGTTGTAACCTCATTGGCCACCTGCATGTGGCAGGCTCGACCATGGTGGTGTCTGCCTTTATAACCCGACCCCGAATGTCGCTGATGGGGGCGGGGGGAGGGTGTGGGGTCCCAGCTCCCAAGTCTGGGCCGTGACCCTGGTCAGTCAGTTCACTTTTTACTTCCCCAATAAATCCATCTTTTTACTTGAGTGGTGGACTCTTGGAGGGATGGGGGATCCCCCCACTCACCACCGGACCCCATTACAGGTATACCAACCATAGTCATAGAGAAAAATAGAAAAAAAAATCAGACAACTCTGGGTCCCATCATTCTGAGCTCGGAGAAAGACTACATTAGTTTAAGTACTTCCTTCTAACTCTAGCAATCAACCAGTACATAACATGAGCATCAATCCTTAACAAAAGCCAAACATACTGTATAGAACAAAAAAATAAAAAGACTCCTTACCATGACATTGACTGTTTGCTTCTTATAAAAAATATATACGCATAATGATAGAGGCATCAATAAAGAAAAAACACCAACAAATATAACAAAACATCAATTGTTTCAATCATGGTCCTTTTAAACCAAACTAATTCTTGGCTGATTGCAACATAGTTTAGACTTGCTTTGGAACCAGCCAATAATATTTGTCTGGTGCACATAAATTTAAATGTCAGCATATACAATTTATTCAACTTATTCCAGTATGTTATGAAATGCTTCTCCTTTGTGTTTTTGGGATAACTTGGAACATTACTTGGTAAATTACTTCATAACTCAGTGTCTTAACAATAATCCAACTTTGTAGTGTGATTAGGGAGATTGTGTAATAACGTGTCTCCAAAAGATATATAACTTTACTTAACTGAGGTGTAATTTTCTATAGATTTTAATAGGAGTAAAAATAAGTAGGAGAATATAATGCATGCAATATATGGTGATTAGATCTGTGTAGACAAAAGAGAAATGAAACATATAAACAAGGTAAAAAGCAGCAGTAGACAAATATTATGACTGATAAGGTAAGATGTAATCAGTAAAAGGTATTTAATATTCTTGTTTAAAGTTAGAAATGTTTCTTTTCCCTTTAAAGGTTTATATGTAGAATAGCTCATTAGCTATCAACCAAAGGTGAAATAGCCTTGGAATTACTAGCAATAGCTGGCCTTGAAGCAGTTCAGATGAAAATATTTTTGTTTTGTTTTGTTTTCTTTTCTGTGTGTGGTTCTGGGGCTTGAACCCAGGGCCTAGGCACTGTCCTTGAGCATTTTTGCTCAAGGCTAGTGTTCTATCACTTGAATCACCGCTAACTTCCAGTTTTTTGGTAGTGAATTGGAGATAAGAGTCACATGGACTTACCTTCCTGTGCTGTCTTTGAACCATGATCCTCAGATATTAGCCAGGATCCCGAGTAGCTAGGATTACAGGTGTGAGCTACTGATGTTCAGATGAAAATGCACTTTGAAAATCAGAGATCACAGAAGATGTTTTGGTTCACTGGAACTTAGTCATGGCTTTTGTTGAATAGGAAATAAAATTTAAGGTCATACTTATACATTTCTTTGGCTCTACAAGGCATCTCTTAGGCAGCACACTAGCGTAGTCTCGAGAATATGGTAGAAATTTGCTTTGTTTGTTCTGTGTTGTTGATAATTACCCTGTAGAGAAAATGCAAAGTTTTTAAAAAAATTATTATAAGGTTAATGTATAGAAGGATTACAGTTACATAAATCAGGTGTTGAGTACATTTCTTTTTGAATAGTGTCGCCCTTCCCTCATTCTCTGCCAGGTTTTCCCTTCCTGACTTCCCTCCCCCTACAGTAGTGTAGTTCAGTTCCAACATAGTATCTAGAGGGTCTCACTACTGAATTGGTTTACCCTTTATCCCACCATTTCTGTGTTTCTCCTTCTTTTTTTTTTTTTTTTTTGGCTAGTCCTGGGCCTTGGACTCAGGGCCTGAGCACTGTCCCTGGCTTCTTCCCGCTCAAGGCTAGCACTCTGCCACTTGAGCCACAGCGCCGCTTCTGGCCGTTTTCTGTATATGTGGTGCTGGGGAATCGAACCTAGGGCCTCGTGTTTACAAGGCAGGCACTCTTGCCACTAGGCTATATCCCCAGCCCCTCCTTCTTTTTTTAAAAAAGTAAAATATATGGTTAAAATAATCTATATGCTATTTTTAAACCACAATGCAACTTGATTTTCATGTTTAATTTAATTAGCATCACTCATGCTCAAGAACCCAGTCCCCCTTTACTGTAGAATATGACTAGAGAAAGAGGGACTCATGGATAGTAAAGTGTGAGGAAACCCATAACAATTGAGACATTTGCTGAGGATAGAGAGGTGAAAAAAGAGGGGACAAACTTAGGAATTGTTGATCAATATTCACTTGAGGGAAAGAAGAGAGTTAGAACTATCCTGACCTCTAATCTGAGTGAGGATGGGAAGCTGCTTAGTAATACAGAGCCCAGGGGGAGGGAACTGAAAGTGATGTATTGAGGAAGACAAAAAGGGTTAGTTTGGGGGTCCCCCTCGTCTTAATAGAATTATAACATACGTGGCCATTGAGCATTTCAATGGATCACTCCAAAGTGGAACATGCTATTTAGGGTAATTTTCACATTGTGCTTTGAAGACCACTAAGAAAGCATGTAAATGATCTCATTAATAAATATTGAATTGATCATACTGAAAATCTTTTGTCTCACATGGGCTGAATTTGTTATTAATGGATTTCATTGGTTTATATGTTAATGTGTCTGTGAGAAAATATAAAAAATACACATGTGGTTTGTTGCATATTTCTTTTTATTTTGCTTTCTAGTGCTAAGTGTGAAGCCCATGGCCTTGTGTGTCTCACTGTATCTCTATGGGAAAATTCGGGACAAGTATAGTACCAGGAAAAAGTAATTAAGACGTTTTTATCTGATTTTTCCCTCATTCATGAAAGTATTATAGATATTGCACAAATCCTTGAAAGTCCACTGGAAACCAGGAGCTCATGCCTGTTATTCTAGCTACTTGCTTAGCTGAGATTGGGTGGAAAACAGTTCCAAGGAAGCCTGAGCATAAAAGTTCACAAGACTCCATCTCAACAGGAAAAAAAAAAAAAAAACACCCAGCTGAGCATGATGTTCTCTATATGCCATCCAAGCTATGAAGGAAGTACAAATAGGTCCAGGCCTACCTGGACAAAAAAATGAGACATTATCTCTAAAGTAATCAGAACAAAAAAGGGCTGGAAGTGTGGCTCAAGCTGTAAAGTATGTACTAGCAAGCACAAAGTTCTGAGTTCAAACCCCAGTACTACCCAAACTGGCTACAACAACAACAACAAAAATCCACAGTATTTTCTATTTAATTGAATCACCATAGAAATACAATGCAATATAGTAACAATTGTGCTTAAAAATTTTGCAATGCCCTGGAAATTTCTATGATGAATAGATCAAGATTCTGGGTCATATTTACATCAAACATCTCCCCTGAGTATCCACATGCACGGAATTTCATGTTTGTGTTCATGTATCTGTGCACATGGCAAGGGCAAGATGAAATCTGCTACTGACTTCTTATATTTTCTATAGAAAATATTGCTTTTAGGATTCCCCAAATTTACATGTATTCTTTATGAGGTTTTGGTCAATGGAGCTGGACGGTTTCAAGTATTACAAGGGAGAAATTGATCGTTTACAAATATGATAAAGCTAGGCACTGATGTGGGTCATGCCTATAATTCTAGCTATTCAGGAGGCTGAGATCTGAGAATCACAGGTTCCAAGCCAGCTCTGGCAGGAAAGTCTATGAGATTCTTATCTTCAACTAACTATCAAAAAAGCTGGCATTAGAGTTGTAGCACAAGTTGTAGAGTGTTAACTTTGAGTGAAAAGCTCAGGGAAAGCACCAGACCCTGAGTTCAAATGCTGGAAGTAGCACAAAAAACAAACAAATAAACAAATAAGTATGGAAAATAAATTATATAACATCTATAGCACATGACAGATGCATGATTTGCAACTTAGTCTGTCATCTGTATTCTTCCCTTTAAGTTGAATACATAGAATAATTTGCTATTCTTAATCTTTTTTTATTGTAAAGGTGATGTACTAAGGGGTTACAGTTAACATGTCAGATGAGTACATTTCCTTTCGAACAGTGTCACATCCTCCCTCATTCTCCCCCAGATTTTCTCCCTTCAACTCCTCTCCACACAAAGTTGTATAGTTCATTTCCAAATCTAGTGAGTTTCACTGCTGAAGTAGTTCATCCTTTGTCCCATCATTTCTGTTCTTCCTTTAGTGTTTCAGCATGGTTGAAAATACTTTGTCTCATGTAATTCTCTACCTTTGCACTCCAAGTATCTTTCACAAATTTACCACGTCATTCTACTGTGTTTTATTATGCCAGATCTTCCCTTCTTTTGGCATGTTCTCACTAGCATATAGAATCTAATGAAAGGAAAAAAAGAAAGCTACTTTATAACCTTTGTATAACATGATCTTTCAGAGAGGAATAATTCTAGCTTCTGTGTTTAAAAAGGTTGTTAATCATTTTTACCTGTTTCCTCCTCAAAATATATTTTTTTGTGTCATTGACAAGGTTAAGGGACAAATGTCAAAGTCAAAATTAGCAGAAGATATTCAGTAGTGACTCACCATTTCTAATAATTGGCCTGATTATAAACATAACCCTCCTCAATCCACATTCATTAAAATCCAATATTTACAGGAGGTAATGTTGACTAAGAATTTCAAAACACAATCACAAATGTAGTTATTTTCAATATTATATATCTATAATGTTACAGCTACTTATACAAATCTTCTACTAGTAAAATTGGTTCGAAGGAGCCAAAAATCTCTTTTTTTATATCTCAACGTAAACAGAAACAGAGATTTGTTCTGCAAAGATCTGTCCTCCGTATGGAGCTCTTTTCTGGCTTTTCCCCTCAGTTACCAAGTTCAACTGGACAGAGGTTTCTGTTTCGTTTTTTGTCTTTGTTTTAGGTGGTGGGACAGCAAATTGGTTGTTGCTCTATACAACAGAAAATAATGTCTCCTGAAGGACGTGTTGGGAATCCACCTTGTGTCATGCATAAGCCATTAGTTCCTGATGGTTTTTATTTTTTAATTTTATTGTCAAGGTGATGTACAGAGGGGTTACACTTACATCTGTTAGGGAGTAAGTACATTTCTGTTCAAATATTGCTACACCATCTCTCGTTTTTTTTCCCACTTCTCCCCAACCTCCTCCCACCCCCCACCCCCCACCCAACCAAGTGGTAAAGTTCCTATCTTTTCAAACTGGATCAAATTTAAACAAATTTTGTGTTGTTTTCAAGGCCCTGGACAACAATTCTTTCAAGATTTCAACTGAATTAAATTTAGCAAGCACCACAATAAGCAAATATAACTTCAAATATTTAAAAGGACAACAATAGCAGCAAATTGTAGTAAAATAGAAAGCCTCTCATTTGGTCTTTTGTAATGGCTCAGGATGCTCAGGTCTATGATTCTAAGAACTGGAAAGGAGGCAGAACTAGAAAGGTCAGATCTGGGCATTTTCACGAGCTGTCATAAATAGCATAACACTCTCACTGATTCTTTCTAACTTTGTCTCCCAGGCAGGTTCAAATAGAGATTCTCCTCTCTCTGTTTCCCGAGTAACTGGGATTATAGTTTAAACCAGCAAGATGTCTCCATTTTACTATGTTCTATAGCTATCAATCATTTTCTTAATTTAGTCCACATTTTTGCAGCTAATTCCAAATGCTTTCATTGCAATTTGGAAAGTATCTAATATAATCACACATTTTTAATGGGCCATATTATGTAAAGTGGCTTAATTTCCCAGCAAGTTCACTGTGTGAAGATCATGATAATATTTTTCCCTTTTGTGTTGTACTAGGGATTAAATTTGGGGTCACCACAAATGTCATGCCTTCAGACCTTTTACTTTGGGTTTTCTTTTTAGACAAAATCATATGTTTTTTTCTAAGAACAGCTTCAAGTAATGCTCATACCTCTACCTCCCAAGCTGTGAGTATTACAGATATGTACAATCATATTATTATTATTATTATTTTCATATTATTTTGTTGAAATGGGGCCTTGCAAACTTTTTCACCAATCTTGGCCTTGAACACAGATCTCCTTGATCTCCAATTTCCAAGTAGTGGGGGTTATAGTAAGAAGCCACTGACCCCAGCAAGATTGTGATATTTTTCTCTTACCTCTGTCTACAGTTTACAATGGCCTTCTATAGGTGTCAGTTGCTGACTTAAGCTATTCTGCATTTTTTACAAAAGGAGAATGATATTATCTTCTTATATTTTAATTCATTTTTTATGTTTCAATATTTTTAAATTTAATTTTACTTTCAAGGTGATGTGCAGAGGGGTTACAGTTACATATGTAAGGTTAAGCTGTTCATTTTCTTAAATATGTCTATATAATCTGAAATGCTGAAATATGCCTCTATTCTGAAATGTTAAAGCAGAAGAATTCAGACAGCACATTTTCTTAGAAATGCTAAAAATAGTTCTGGGAAATTGAGCTATTTGTAATTTTAACCATAAATTGTCTGAACTAATTTTGGCTTGGGAACACTTCTCAGTATGCAGTGTGCTTCTACAACTGATATAACATAGGAAGAACATTTCTTTTAGTACCTTCTGCAAGGTAAATGTTTGTTTAGATCAACCCTATAATGGGTGGCTTAACCTTTTTAAAGGTTCGAATGAATGTAAGCCCCTGTGGACTTGGATTTGTAAAAACTAAAAATCCATGCAGTTGCCTTTGTACTTCTGTCTACTTAAGTCTACAATCATTGGTTTCGCTCTGATGCTCCTTCAGATGGATGGTGGTCAGCTAGTCATGTCCTGGGCTGAGAACTTCCTAGCAGATGATACTCACATTTCTTCCTGTCCAGCTAGGATTTTCTCATCTTCTATTGCTTGTCTTCAAGTCCTTATGGGTTAATATTTAGGTCACAAATCTTCTCCTCTTCCTCTTTCTTCTTCCTCTTTCTCTTCTTCCCCTTCCCTTTGGAATGCATTTCTTTCCTCAGAAGTTACTATGAGAGGACCTCAGAGACTAGTCTTCTTAGATATACCATGTACCCTAGGTTATGCCAATGATCAGTGGTGTTACAGCCCGCTATGGTGTTTATTGGGACAATAGGGACACTTAGAAGTCAGATAGAAAGACGTTTTTCCCATGATCATGATGTAAACAAATGTTTTCTTATTGCTATGATATTATAGTTCTTATTGTCTAATTTAAGGTAAATAATAGCTGTATTGTTTATTTCAAACACTGATATGCTTAAAATTTTATATATGACATGTAATATATATGTAACAATGTATATATGTATGTGTATATATTATATATACATATGCACACATACATATACATACATATATATGCGCCCTATCACTTGAGCTATGCCTCAGCATGTTGGCTTTCACTTTTTTTTCTTCAATTTTGTTCTTGCTCTTTTCATTTATATTGCTCATACAAATTTTGACTGGACTGGCCTTGGACTTCAGTCCTCCTACCTCCACTTCCTGAGTATCTGGAATTACAGAAGAGCATCACTACGGTTTTTCTTTTCTTGTTGCTGTTTGTTTCTATTTATTGACTTTCTTTTTTTTTCTTTTCTTTTAATGGCACCTGGGTGTTAACGCAGGTCCTTTTGTTTCCAGGAAACCACTCTCCCACTTAGTTCATTCCTTGAGCTCTTTTCTCTTTAATTATTTTTCAGATAGGACCTCATATTTTTACAGGAGACTGATCTCAGACCATGATCATTTTATGTTCTCTTCCTGTATAACTTGGATTACAAGCATGGACCATTATGCACGACTTGTTTGTTGAGATGGATCTTGGTAACTAGTTTGTGCCCAAACTAGCCTCAAATCATGAAACTCAGATTGCAGGGATGAATATTTCACCTGGACCTTATTTTTCATTTTTAAGATAGCTTTAAAATCCAGGTTTTACTGTGATATTTCTACACATACCATACAAGATGCTATGATCATATTCACCTTTGTTTCTTCTGTTTACTTCCCCCTTAATTTTCACGATTTTCATAGGACTACTTATCTTGACTTCACACATACATAAAGGCTAATTTGAACATATTGAATTCCCAACTCAAATTCTTAATATTTATCCACTGAATTCTTCCATTATTTCTATCCATCTCAGTACGTGGTATTCAACTGCTCACTTTAGAAATTTGAGTCTACTTTTACATCTTCCTATATCCAACCCATAATCAACTAATTATGTCCCAAGCTACAATATATATTCTTACTATGACCACTAATTAGATCCCTTGCCCAAGCTACTATTCTTTTTCATCTTAGACTCTGGCCATACTACACAGGCATTAAGTTGAAAATAAATGTGAATTTTCAGAAGTCAGAGTAAGTCAGAAATAGATCTTCTACAAATACCAAAAACTAGGTTTGAATAGCCTCAGATTCCAACTGTATTGAGATGATCTGACATCGTTGATGTCTCTATTGAACTAATTAGAAGAGAAATAATTCCTCTCCAGAGAATGATAAAAACTTAAATTTACGTACATTGTTCCCCTATGGTTATGATCACTGAATCAAAAGTAAATAGATAAATGAAGAAATAAGAAAAGCTTTTAGAAGCTAAAGAAAAAGAAGTTCCACAGCAGATTTTGATGCTGAGATACCTGATAAATAATTAACAATTTTGAACATTTTAAATGAGTTAAAATAAAAAATAATGTAAATTAAAATTCTCAAACTGAAAAGACCCTTGACCAAAATTAATAGTTCAATAGTCAGGAATAATAGCAGAAGAGGCACAGCTATAGAGAAGTTAGAGAATTTGGAGATAGAAAAGAAGAGAATAGTTACAATGTTATATGAACATGCAGAGATAAAAAGAACACACAACTTTGAGAAGATCCAGTCAGGCAAACAGTGAATTTCTCAACATAAAAATGGAACCAGAATGCAAACAAATGATACCTTAGATGTGTTGGAAGATAATAAATGCCACATCAAACTCTATATGCAGTGTATTTGCCCTTAAGAAATAAGGTAAACTAAAAATCTTTTTGAATCAACAAAATATGGAATTATCTGTCTGGAGAAGTTACAGTCTAAAGGGAATTCTTCCAATGAAAGGAAAATATTCTAAAACAAATATATTTTTTAAATGCAGGAAGAGATGTAAGCCAAAATAATAATTATTGGGGGAATAGAGTTGACTATTGATAGGCTATATAATTTCATCTTAAGAGCCTTTATAATGAAAACAATATTTGATTTACTGGAAGTGTATATTAATTTTAAATTAATATACTGTTACTCATGTGTACCGAAGTTACCTAAGGCAATTATCAAAGCTAGTTGGGAGAGGATGTCCCAATACTGACCTAAAGAAGAAACAAAAGGATAAAAAGTGCTTCAAGTGTCAGTAAGATCTGTTTTATATTTTTCTGAAGTCAGAAACCTGGATTTGGTTGCTGTTGGAATGGTTGTTTAATTCATGAAGAAAGTTTGAAATACAGAAAACTTGTTGTAGGTTTTAATTCTAATTTCCATGCAACCTACACAGTTGTAATTAGAGAACATGAATTTGGGAGCCAACCCAAAGGAGGAGAAAGACTTAATTGAAATGTCCAAAATGAGGGAGAAGAATGAAGAGAGGTCAAGGGAGGAGATGGTTACAAATGAGGGTTGGCCAGCAGTGTCATGTAGCATGGATGGGTCAAGTTAATAAAGACTGAAAACAGACAATTGGCAATCAGGAGGTCACTGGCAACTTCTGCAAAAGCACTTTCAGAGTGATAGGGCAGATGCCAGATTATAATGGCTGAAAATGAGTGGAGACTTAAAACACAGACAGAGAAAGAGTACAACAGGCATGGATTATTCTTTCCAGACATTTGGCAGCAAAACTAAAGAGTAGTACATTGAGAAAGTAAGGCAGTACAAACAAAGCTGCTTTCATGCCATTGTTATTGAAATACAACACATAAGGAAATATACACAAGTCATGGGATATCTCAGTGATTTCTCCCAAAACAAACCTTCCTGTAAGCAAGAAAAAAGCACAAGCCCCACTGCAGGTCTTCCTCAGGCTGATTTCATCATGATCAAGAGTTAACTGCGATCCTGACCTCTAACACCACCAAATAGCATTGCCTATAATGGAGTTCATGTAAATGGAATCACAGTAGTACATACTCATTACTGGTTATTTATTTTACCCAAAATAATATTTATAAGTTCCATTCAGGTTACTGCATGAATCTAGTGCTCATTTAATTCTATTGCTCTATCATATCACGAAATGTAATGTATTTGGCATAGATGTATAGACTGAGATCTTGCATGAACCTTCTCCAAGTATGAGTGTCTATAGGGATAATGTAGCTATACTCTTAATTTTGGTTAGCTGGTGTATTGTAGTGTGACTCATTGTGGCTTTAAGTTGCAATTTCTTGATGACCTATGAAGTTGAGTCACTTCTCTCAGTATTGTTGGTAACTGGAGTTTCCTCGTTTAAGTGGATTGCTCACTCAAGATTCCCTTGCCTTTTTCTATTGAGTGGTCTGAATATTTTAGTTATTGAACTGAATTATTGGAATTCTTTCCAAAATCTGGATGGTTGTAGATACCAGATCATTTACCAAAAAAAATTACCAGGTAATGTGACAAGAAATTGTCTTCTCATTCTAGGAGAATAAAAAGCAAGACCAAAGTAGCCTAAGGGAACAAATTAATACTAGAAACAACACTAAAGCCAACATATTCTGCTCTCAACATTTTAGGTAACTAATATATAATGACACTTTTAATTATTGTTATAGTTTTTGTTTTCCAATTTTTGCATTAACATAACATACATTTTCTCATTAATATTTACTAAAATGTAGTCATTCAAATTAATCAAATAGTTTATTAAATTTATTTTTTGTTAGGAAAAAGAAATTAAATGAGATTCCATTTTATCAGTGTTTCATGGCTCATGTTTGCCTATGGAAGATGGCAATTTGAGTTTGTTACATTTCTCCATTTTTGGTAGGAATAACACAATATATACACATACCCATTCACACAGATGTGCATATATACCAATATATACACACATACATACATCCATATATACCTGTATGTATGTGTATATATATATATGCATTGGTATATGGATACAAATATAGATAGGGAACTTTATAAAATAAAAATGGAGAGCTGCGTCTCAAAATCTCTGCATTTTCTTTTTCAAGCTTCATTTTTTTCTATTGTATACCATTCTTCACTAAATGTCAACAGAGAGAACATTTTGTATAGGGTAGCAAGTCTGAAGAATGCATCACAAAAGAACCATTGATGCATCTTAGCCTACTGTCGTTCCCTTTCTCTCAGCCTTTCCCGCCTTTATTTTGTGTGCAAGGTGTGGGGGGCGGGGGAGGAGGAGGTCAAACTGCTTCTGAAGGTGGAGCTTCATTGCTGTGTCTTGCATTGCCTGGCCTTATAGCCACATATGAGTAAAAGCTTTATAGAAACTGGCCTCTGTTTTCCCACTACAAAATGGATTAAAAAAATGCAAATAAAAGCATTTCATAGAACACAAACAATGTGTTCCATGTGGAAGAATGCACACAGGCTACTATTTGCTTACTGGTAAAACAGGAAATTATTTCATTAGCTGAATCTTAATTGTTCATCTGTTAAACACAGGTAATACTTTATGTCAGACATTGCTTTCAGATTTCAGATCATTTGTGGAAACTACATTTCGTTTACAAATGATTTATTTTAGTGGAGAGGCTAAGGAGAAAGTTACTTTGCTGTACTTAGGTTTTGTTATATTCTTAAAAATATTTTTCTTCACATTAGTTCTGAGAACCTTAAACGAAAGTAAGTTTCTCTATTTCTCCAGAGCCTAATCATTACTATGGAACTTTCTATCTCTATATGTTTGCCATTGTACACTTTGTATAAATGGAATCAAATACAATGTGAGCTCTTGTGAGCTTTCAAAAAAATAGTATCCAGGTTCAATGATGATATCTATATGTTCTGTTAGTATTTTCCCCAACTCCGGCCCTCAATTCCTCCCACTAGGCCCTGCTCTACCCATACCTGAACTCCCTGCCATAAAGCTATAATGAGCCACTCCCACTCACCATTCAGACCTACCTACTTCCCCTTTAGTCCCAGAGTTATATAAGCGACCACCTGAATTAAGGAGCAGGTACCGTATTGCTCCCTCTCCCATGGGAGATATGGCCCCACTAAAAGCCTTCTTCTGTTCATGACTATCTCCACATGGTTTCCTGGGATAGCTGGGATGGTTAGGACAGATTTTTTCATTGGTGCCGAAAACTAGGATGGGTTGTCCAGTGGATTTGCTTCCCTATTTTGGGGATTCCAAGCTTCCCCTGGGACCTATTCTGCTGTCCTAATCCTACCCAGAGGACCACTGAGGTAACTTTCCCCTGACCAAGCTCTCTACTTTCATCCGCCACAACAATGATGGGTTTGAACCTCCAATCAGAGTGAGTGACCATTGCAGTTAGCAGAGGGCTCAGATCTGGTTTTCCCTAAGGCTGCACAGAGAGAAATCTTGGTGCCAAGTTCCAAGCCCCACTCCAGGGGCCCATAGGCCACGGGGCTAGGTCAAGGGAATTAGCAATTGCAGGTGATGACTCCATTTGCTGTTTTTTTTTTTCCCCCCTCAGAGTCATGACTTCATTTCAGAGTCAGCTGAACAGAGCCCCATGGGAGGTTGGTAAGTAGCTCTAGTTCAGCTCCACTGGTCACTCATCAAGAGTGGGGGACAATCTATAATTCTTTGGGAAAGTTGCCCAAGTTTGAGCCCAATCTTAAGCCTCATGCAATCAAATTTGGCCCCAAATTTGGGACTTCATGTGGCCCCTTGAAGGGATACTGGACCCCTGATGTTTTAGAGGATATTTATGTCTGTGAGCGCTTGGGCACATGGAACTCTTCCTCTTTCTGCCTCTCTAAACGCTGCCCGCCTGCCTGCCTGTGCTATAGGATGGGCTGGTACTAGCTTCCAAAGGTTCCAATGTTTGTTTAACATCTGCCTTGGAAGAGACAAAGGAAAGGTTTTCTGTTCTTGCTATTGATGTTTGTTAAGTGTGAAGACTGTTAAATTCTGCTTGTTGTTTTCTAAACCTTAAGTTTTCTCTAGAATTGACTACGTGGTAGACAGTAGAATGGGTTTTAACAAGCACCATCTTTGTTGGCCTCAAGGTAAATTTCCAAAAACTCTTGGAAGTGGAGTCTCCTCCCCCACAGGTAATGGGGGTGCTGAATTCCTAGAGGCAGGGGCAGGGGTGTGGAAACCCGAGCCCCTGTAACCCTGCCCCCCTGAACTCTGTAACTGCCCAGCAGCTCAGCTACCGTTTTCATGGCCTTGAAATTCAATTATTCAAAGGTCAAGGTGCCTTGTGGTGACCCTGCTAAGGCGCTCACCAGCTCTGCCACCATTATGCCATGCCACGTGCCTTGTGTTCTGTTCGCATCCTGTTTCCCGTCTCCAGGACCTTCTCCGGTGATAGTATCCCACTTCAGCTCCCATTGGAGTTGAATTGGTTTCTCAAAACATGACAAACAGTACAAGAAATGTATCCAATGCCTAATGTATGAAACTGTAACCTCTCTGTACATCAGTTTGATAATAAAAATTTGAAAAAAAAAACACAAAAAAACAAAACATGGCTTCTGGGCTGGGAATATGGCCTAGTGGCAAGAGTGCTTGCCTCGTATTCACAAAGCCCTGGGTTCAATTCCTTAGCACCACATATACAGCAAATGGCCAGAAGTGGCACTGTGGCTCAAGTGGCAGAGTGCTAGCCTTGAGCAGAAAGAAGCCAGGGACAGTGCTCAGGCCCTGAGTCCAAGCCCCAGGACTGGAAAACAAACAAACAAACAAAAACATGGCTTCTCTGTTTTCTTGCCATATAATCTGTGAACATTTTTGTTTTCTGGAAAATGTTTTGTTATCTAGCTGACCACATGGTTCTAAAATACGGGCAAAATCATGTCATTTTGCCATTGGCATTCCAGAAAACTTACACAGCTAATTTAAAAAAATCTAAGCCTGCCTCAAAACTTGTGCACAAGTGTCTGTCTGTCTGTCTGTCTATAAAATATGTAAAAACTGTCATCATGGTTTCAAAATGACTTGCTTTTTGAGTACTACTGTAACCAATTTAAGTCTTGTGTTAACTACCAAGTATTCCCAGGCCAAAGGGGTGAGGGTTGGGGATCAGAAACAACAAAGAAGCGGATTCTTCCAGCCTGTGGATGGAGTCACAGCCTGGAGGCAATCCTAATATCACCAGACTCCAAGCCAAAGGGAAAAAATATGAGCAGTTTGAAACCCAAACTGATCATGTTTGCGTGCAAGCAAATGTGTCTAAGACTCCCCCAACCCAAAAGGTTCAAATATGCTGCAGATGCTATCTATGCCAAAAGTCAAATGTACATCTGATCCTGGCAACTCTTTGGTAAAATAGGCTAAGATTTTGCTTCTCCATTTTTCTCTCCTGTGCTCTCATAAACTCTTTAAGATAAAGAGACCAGAGTCATTTTGGAACAAGTGTGCAAATGTGGGTGCTGACCTTGATTTTCCTGACCCAGGATGGATATTTTGCTTTATAGGATGCAGTTAGTAGTGAGTCAGGATGCGGGTGGACATGTGTGCTAGCTGCATGGACTGTGGCGGTCTGTGGCTACAGGAAGCTGCTTCCGTGGTCTGCTCTCAAACTGCCTGGTGTCACTCCTGGTGATTCCTTATTCTGTCTCTCTTGCATGGGAGCATGCTCAGGAAACAAATGAAGTGAATTTCGCCCCCTCCTCAGCCTAGTCCAACCTAGCCATATCTAGGAATTGTTGTAGGGAGCACAGCTGACTCCATCTTGACTAGGAAAGATGGTAGAAAATGTTGGGAGGAGTAGATTAGGTCAACCTGACCCCCAAATTCTGCTTCTGTAAAATGGCTTGTTTACCTTGTTTGTGGCTTGCTCTACCCCCCGCCTCAACCTCCTACATCTGTGCTATGCTTTTACCTTGATAAACCCCAGTTTGAGGACTGGTGTGTGGGGGTGGGGGTGGGGGTAGCTTCACCTCTGTGCTGTGTCCCTGGCCGGTCAGTTTGCTTTTTGCTTCCCCAATAAACCCATATTTTTGCTTAAGAATATCTCTGAGTGGTGGACTCTTGGAGGAATGGGAATCCGCTCCCTCGAGGCAGGAATCACTGATGGTATTCCTGTGAAGATTTTGACAGGCATAGAGTGCTCCTTTCCTGGCTCTGCCTGCCTCAAGTTGTTCAGTTCTCAAAGACTCAGGGCTCTGTATACTTCCAAGATTAGAGTAAGGTTTATAGCAGGCCTGTCATGGCGGAGTTGCAGCTGAGACTTCAAGTGTGCAGTAAGGTGAGACTCACGTCTGAGACTCTTACTCCAAGATCAAAAGCATTGGAGTTGTGTTCGGTGGCCACAGGTTTGTATTGGGGTAGCGTTGGTGTCTTCCCTTTCATGTCTCAGAAACTGTCGTGGCTTTTGGAGAGAGCAGACTTGGTTGGCCTTTGGTCTGTGTGGATTTTGTGACTGGGAAAAGGTTTGAACATGAGGACCAACTGTGAATTTTAGACTGCACTTGCAAGAGATCCTTACGGGCTCAAGCCTTCTAAAATCTAAAAAACAAAAAGTTGTCATCCTTCTTAAACTAGCAGGGCACCAGCCTGCAAAAGGCAGTATGCTCAGGATAAGCAGCCAGGGAATACGAGGAGATTTCAAATGCCGTTAACCATTCTGTGTAGAAATTTGCAGCAATCCAGCAGGAGGTGTGACAATCTATCCAAGGGACACTGAGAAATGCCACTGCAGCCCAGATCCAAACCATCCCTCCTGCCTGGCTCCATCACACATGACTAACTAAGCCTGCTGATTCAGGAGGGAAGACACACCACTTCAGATCCACTGAAGCTGAGACTTTTACATTGTCCTGACCCTTTGTCCTCTTGATTATTATTCATTTGTGTTCTCTTCCACCTGCCTGTAATGTTAGTTCCCACAAGTTAGACAACAAATGGTATATAGGCAAAGAAATGATACGATTTGGTTTCTATGCTATTTTGCAGTTACATGCATTTGGTAAATAGCAAAAAGATGCCAAGTTTGGATTATTGGTACAATGCTTGTGCTTATAACTCTTGCATTAAGAAAATTTTGTTTGAGTTCAAAGGTTGTCTGAGAGTTAATTCAGATCAAATAGCCCAAGGAACTCTAAAGTGCTAATCAGAACCTCTTATCACATCTACTGAGTTTTGTCATTGCAAAACTCTGACAAGTATTTGTTGGTCAATTCTCAATAAATTACAGGTAATCTCTACTCCTGTTGGTCTCCTTGTTGCTTAAATGGGAAATAAAAAGGGCTCTTGTGGCCAAGACTCCTTTGATTTCAGTTCAAAGCCAGCACAGGCAGAAACATCCTTCAAAAACTCCATCTCCCAACTAAGCAGCAAAGAGCCAGACTGGAAGCATAGCTCAAGAGGCTCATATAATCAGCCAAATGCTGGAAACAGCCCTGTGGCTCAAGTGGTAGAGTGCTAGCTTTGAGCAGAAGTGCTCAGGGACAGTGCCCAGGCCTTGAGTCAAAATACTGTGAATGCCAACTGGGACAAGCTCCAAGCAATGAGCACCTAGACCTTCAGGACGAGGTCAGTCCTGACAATGAGGAACCATGGAGGGGAGTAAGAGGAGGTGAAGTCATGTCTTAAATGCAGTCACTTTAAACTTGCTCTTTCAAAATCAATCAGAGCTGGGAGATCAAGAGAAATACTTGCTAATCCACCTCATGTCCATATCTATCCACCTTCCATCTGGACAGAAACTTGCGTTCTTGCCTTTGTTACTTGGTATTTGTGTGTGTGGGGGGGAGGGGTTGTATTAGCCTCTGACTGGTTACGCCCAACCAGTCCACTACCCAGTTTCCCCTCCTCATACCTCTAAACCCTCCCTTCCTGCCCCCAGTCCAGTTAATCCTCCTTCCTTGTAATGGGCCACAATAGGGTTTATGTTCCAAATGGAACTTTTCTGGCTTGTGCCCAGGGTGTGTTCTCCCATGTCATTCATGTTAACTGGTCCTGTTAACTTGTCAGCCTTTTGCCTGACCTTTTCAAAAGTCTCTTTTTAACAGGATAACATCCCTCACCCAGGACGCTACCTGGGAACATGCAGTTCAAGGCCATCCTGCTACTGCAGACAACTGGAGGCTTCACTTACACTGCTCTGCCCAGTGCAGATCTGGATCCTGAAGACTCCAGCTGCAGTGACTCCTTGATGTGCCCAAGCTGCAGGAGGTAGCCAGAAGAGACCATGAAACCCATTGGTTCTGATAACTATTCTCATGGAAATGATGAGGACCTTTACCAACCAAACTGTCCAGCAAATACTTCTTGGATGGTATCTGGTTGAATGACCAGTCATGGACCCTGACTACTTTGCCCCTCTAGAGTAGGAAGTAGCTCCAGAAGAAACAACTTCTGCCCATACTCCTGGCCTGGTACCCCTCCCCAGGTATTAATAAACAACAAAAAGGGGAATGTTAGTATTTCTCCTGCCTCAGGTCCTCAGCTCACTAGGTCCTCCTCCTCCACTAGCTCCCAGACCCACCCATACCTGAACACCCTTCCCTAGAGCTATAATGAGCCATTTCCACTCACTATTCAGATCTACCTACTTCCCCTCTAGCCCTAGTTATATAAGTGACCACCTGGATTAAAGTGCAGATGCTGTATTGCTCCCTCTGCCATGGTAGATATGGTCCCACTACTAAACCTCTGTATAAGCCTTCTCCTGTCCGTGACTATCTCCGCAGGGTCCCCTGGGATGACTGGAACAGATTCTTTCAACTTCTAATTCTGTCATTATGTCAGCTGCACCTAAGGAAAAAGTCTGTCTTCCTTCAACCCTTCTCCACACTGCTGTCTGAACATCTGGACCCAATGTAGCTCTGATTTTAAAGCTTCAACAGTTTTCCTGCCTTCAGTATAGAACTCATGTTTTGTATCAGTGATTCTTTCCCTCTACTTTCTTTTTTGTGCGACTCTTCAGTTATACTAACATGTCAAAAACTAACCCATAGTGTGTTTATCTGTTTCTTTGTCTCCTAACCTCCTTTCTTGACCTTCAGAGATCCTGAAAGTCCTTCCCAACTTGTGTGTATGTGTCTGTGTGTTTGGTGTGGGTGTGAGTGAGTTAGTGACACTTTTCTACCTTCTCACATTAGCATATGCTTGTTTGTATCAAATGCTTTACCAGATCAGATCACATTTATTAGTTCTCTCTTCTAATAGCATGTAGATTTCCTGTGTGCCGGAACTGTATTCTCTTTATAGATCCTTGCGAAAACAGGGTAGAAAGTACAGAGGTGCTGGGAGAACATTTGCTGAATGAGTGAATGAAGGAAGGAAGGAAGGAATGTAGTGGGTTTCACTAAGTATAAAATTGTGATATATTCATGGAAGAGATAAAATTTGACCAGGTTGAGTAACACAATCTAGAGATTTCTACAGTATTTCTTTTTCAGAAAAGGTTTAGAATAAAGTTAGGTGAAAACTCAGTGGCAGTTCTTGTTTTTCCCTTCTGTTCAAGGTTAAAGGGAGGCTGTGAGCGTCTGTTAAGGTTATATGTTTGTTGAGGAACAGATAACAATGGCGTGAAGTTCCCTACTAGTTTTGCTTTTCAGCAACACATAGATCAAACTTTCCTCTTTTCTTCCCCAAGGCACTGGCTAGCCCACTCCTAAGACTAAACCAAATACCAGGAGTTAGGATGAAAATGCAACAGATAAGCATAGGTTTTTCATGGGCAAACTTCACCTATTTTCTCACTGAAGATAACAGTAGTAGCTGCCACTTGGAGATGTTGGGAGGATTAAAGAGCTCAGAGAGATAATAAACTTAAAAGAGTATTGAACAGCCAGTTCAGAATTCAGTCAGTGAAGTGAATGGAGATGCGCTGTAAATGTCTTTTCCCATTTTCCATCCTTCATCACCAGCCCATTCTGTGAGCATGTAAATGCTAAAGGGCAAATGGAAGGTGGATAGGGCCAGCACTGGGACCTTTGGTTTAGGTCTGTTTTACAACATTATGACCTATCTGTGTGGATTATCTACGCCAATGACATTTCCTGAGTACCAACAGCAGTAACTCCACAGGCATGCTAGCCAGATAAGAAGACCCAGGTGTGCCTGTGAAGAAACTTTTATTGCACTAAGGTGGCCATGATAATGCTTGTAGCCAAAGACATGAAAGGTACTCTTGTGTTTGATGATCTCAGTTGGACTTATCCATTTTAGAGACATCTAGGGACACATTTTAGAAGTCAAACTGATTGTCGTGCACAAAACAGACACTGGGAAAATAACTTCTGTACCAACTTAAATCACCTCCATCCAAGCCTTTTTCCTCAAATGTCCAGGCATATTTCCCCTGATTTGAAACGCCACATTTGTGATTTATTTGGGCACCTATTTTTAAACTGCAGTGATAATAGCAGAAATTGTGTGCCCAAACAATAAATTTATCGAGAAAATAGCAATAATACTAAAAGAGTGTCAACCTAAAGTGTGGACAATGTTCAGTCTACTAAGGGGGGTTGAACAATTTCTAAAATATGGTAAATATGAAATGCTTTTCATCTGTTTAAATATTAATGGATTAAATGTTTCATATGACTCAGAAAATAAGAAAATCCCAGTTTCTGCTAATTTGTGAGATTTCTTTTTTTTTTTAACTGTTTTTTTGAAATTTTATTGTAAAGGTGATGCACTGAGGGGTTACAGTTCCACATGTAGTTACTGAGTACATTTTTTTGGAACAGTGTCACACCAGTGTGGACTGCAGGTGAGTGGAGCGTCAGGCATTCTGCCGGGATGGAGGCGGAACACCACCCGGAGCTCAAATCTGTTTTCTCAAGCCAGCTGCCTTGATTTTTCCTTTCTGTCCAGACTCTCTATGCAGTTATAACTTACTTGAGCTGTTTTTCTAGGAGTGAAAGATTCTCTGGAGTAGTAAAACTGGGTTCTTGGAGGGAGCTTAGCTAGGGATCTGCTGCTGCTCTACCGTTTTCCACATTTTATAGAACTCATCTTTTAATTATTTGGATTCAAATTAAGTAAAAATTTCAATATATTCAACTCTCTACTTGGCCAGCACGTTTGTATTCTGGCTAAGGATTTTGTCCATAAACCCTAGCCAGCGATCTTACGTATTTAAAGTATTAAGATACGGCAGTGTCATTTCATGGGCTTAAAATGTGATAGCTAATTTGGATCCATTGGTTTAATTCTACTGTAGTCTGTTTGTTTTTATTGTGCAATCCTGGTTTATACAGTGTTTGATTGTATTTTTTTCCACTGATAATCTTGCTTCAGTGGATTTTTAAAGTACATTCACATTTATGTAATTTTGTGAGACATGATTTTAACTTTTTCCCATGCTGTAATATTGAGCCTCCTTGCTTTTCAGTTTCCAGTGAAGTGACTTAACTATTTCTGTAGATAATTCCATCTTTCAATTTTAAAGCACTTGTTTTGAAGTTCAGGGTTGTTTGGGAGCACAGCAGTCAGCCCATTTTCAACTATTTAGATACCTTGATTTTAAAACTAAGTAGGCTGTGCTTTGTATCTTGTACTGGCAAATGTATATTTACTTTTTATAACAGTAATTCTGGCTTTAATTTACAATTCTTTATTTTTGGTGATTTAACTTGGTATCTCTCTGCAATTCCATGTTGGAACTAAAAGCAAAACTAATACACGTCTGCAGCAACTTCTCACATGTGTTTCTAATCAATGTGCTACACCTTTCCATTAAAAAGACATTTCCAATTTCATATTTCTTATCTTGAAAGCTCATTATTTTGCACTGACTTATAGTGGACTCTATTTTTCGTGTATTAGCATACACATATAAATGTTCTCAGTCTTGATGTTTACCATATAGTATTGTTCTTTCTTGCTCTTTTAGTAATTAAAAAGTCTTCTGCAAATAATCAGGGTAAAGGTGAGTCTTATCTATTTATCTGTGCATGGTAGTGTTCTAAAGACACTTAATAGTTGGAAAAGCAGTAATGATGAGGTAGATTTGGTATATTGGCTCTTGTTTTTCCATGAGCAATGGTGTTTTGTCACTGAGGATACTTACAGCAGCAGCTCAGAAAGTTTTAGAGTTGATAAACGGCATCTCCAATAGCACCTACTCATGAATATGTGCTTAGTACTTCTCCAAATGACAGCAGTAATATATTTACACATATTTAATGAATGGGTTTTAAGACATCAGTAAGATTTTAGTTATGAGTGTGTGTGTGTGTGTGTGTGTGTGAAAAACTGTATTGTGATTTTTGTGTTGCAAGTTCTACTTTATTCAGGTTTATTGGTAAGTACAGTAGTAGAGATCTGTACAGGAAGTATTGCAGTCACTGCTGGATAACATCAAGACTCCAGATTGTCCACCCATCAAAGCCAATCATCAATCCTAACTGAATTAGCTGCAGAGGAAATGCTAGAAGACTAAGCATTAGGTTAACTTTCATATTTGCATATCTATGTGATATATATACATTTAGAGTAATACTTGTGTATATATGATCACTTCACAAATAGTTTTCATTAAAATGTGATTGGGGAAACTGGGAGAAAGCAAAGGAAGGGGTAATATTGTCCAAAAAATGAAATATGCTCCCTAATTCCTCTGTACAACACCTTAAAAATAACCAAATTATATTTTAAAAACAATAAAGATGTTAAAAAAATCCTCTTGATTCGAGAGTATTTCTTAGGACTCGAGATTTAAGTGTGAGAATCTTGTTGTGATGACTCTGTCCCATGTTCTGAATCATGGAGACAACTCTGAAATTTGACTAATAAAATAAAACTTCTCATTTTCACCCTTAAGAGACAATTAGAAGATGATGGCTAAATGATAAAGCTTTCTGGTGTGAAGCTGTGGTAGAACATTCCCTGGATGACTGATACATGGAAACTGGAAGTTTAGCACACTTCTGAGAAGAAACAGGGAAAACATTTGGGTTTAAGTTGAGTCAACTTAGAACACCAGAGACAAACTAACCAGATGACAAAAGAGGAGGGGATGCTTTAAATGTGGAAAATGATAGTTTCTTTTTAGTTTTTATGATGGCACTAGAAGCTGTTAGATTTCGTTGGGACATACAATGGGACAATGCTAGATCAGCTGCCCCCTGGGCAGTCTAGAAAGCATCCTGGTAGATTTACTTTAGAACCTCCATGATAGGAAAATATATTTGTGTTAGCTTTCTGTTGCTGTAGTAAACACCTAAGACAATCAACCCCCAAAGAGAAAACTGTTAGTTTGGTTATCATGGTTCCCAAGATTTCAACCACAATCAGTCGGCTGTATTGCCTCAAGGCCTGTAGTAAGACAGCCCATCATGGAAGGGGCACATAGCCGTGCAAAACTGTTCACATCATAGCCAGGCAGAAAGCAAGCAAGAGGTAGAGCCTGGGGATTCACTATTTCCTTCATGGACAAACCTTCAATGAATTAAAGACAGTACACCACATCCTATCTTCTACAGTTTCCATCATTTGCTAATGGTACCAATTGAGGACCAATCCTTCAACATATGGGTCTAAAGGACTGTCCCCATGCAGCTATAGTAGCATTCCGCTCAAGATTCCTGTGAGCCACAGATTTCATTCTGGGTATAATTATGGAAAACATACTGCAACTTTTTGTTTCTTAGTCCGAACATATTTAAGTAGGCACCTACAAGAGTAGAGTTACCCAAGTGCTCTCTAACCTGGAAAATACAATATAGAAGTTGTTTATCTTTATTAAGTGGTAAGATTTGTTGAGATTTTTGACACATCTCATACTTTTATAGCATATAACAAAACTCTTACAAAAAGCCATAAACACTTATCTCACTATGTGCAACTATGTTTCTCATGAAATTTAACTTAATAAAGGTGATAATATTGAAGAAAAGACATAATACAGAGGCCAAATATTTGACATATATAACCTAATTTTTCATTTTATGTTCTTACAATGGACATCACTAGTGGATACCAACACATTTGTTCTACTTTGCCTAGGTGTAGTCACAAAACTACCAAAATTCCTGCCAGCCAAACTGATATGTAGAAGTCGACTCCTGAAAACTATTAATTATTTCTCCTAGTCAAGTGACATCCTGATTGGATTATATGCAGAAAAGGACAAAAGAGATTTTTTTCCTCCTTGTAAGTCATCATTATAAAGAATGTTTTAATTTGGAGCAGGAAAAGAAAGAAAGAAAGAAGGAAAGAAAGAAAGAGAGAGAGAAAGAAAGAAAGAAAGAAAGAAAGAAAGAAAGGAAGGAAGGAAGGAAGGAAGAAAGAAAGAGAGAAAGAGAGAAAGAAAGGAAGGAAGGAAGGAAGGAAGGAAGGAAGGAAAGATGGAAGGAAGGAAAGAAGGAAGGAAAAAAGGAAGGAAGAAAGAAAGAAAGAGAGAAAGGAAGGAAGGAAGGAAGGAAGGAAGAAAGAAAGAAAGAAAGAAAGAAAGAAAGAAAGAAAGAAAGAAAGAAAGAAAGAGAACATTTTTAAACATTTTCAGGAATGAGAATGTGAGATGCGTCAGGTTAAAACATGGAGTTGCTTCCAACATCTCAGATTATTGATAGCTTAATTACCTTCAGAGTCCAACATGGTTTTGCATCCATTGTGTTTGTCATAACATGATGACTATGAAGTGATTAGGCTTCTGCCAAATAATAAATAGAAATTCAAGTACAAATATCTCCAAGTAGATCAGAATAATTTTGTGAATAAAGTGTAGAATACAGGCAGCTACATTAAAATACCATATGCTCATATTTCTTAAGTCATTGTCAGACACAATTTTCATGCATCATCTTGAAGCTGCTTAATACAGTTTATATTGAAAGACTATTATTTGGCCTTTTCCAAAATACCCAGTAAATAACCTTTTGTTCAATTACATTTTTTCTTAAGATAAAATTGTAAGACCTTCAAGTATTACAGCAGTTTTCTTCTAGATATGTGGCAAAATTTACAAAAGTTCTTCTATTCAACTGGTAAATATTTGATAGCAGAAAGGCTCAGGGATAACCAGGGAAACGAAGCCACAGGAGAAGGAGGAAAGTTCTCAGCTTTACATAAGCTTTCTGCTTGGAAGGATCAGAAGATAAGAGAGAGTAGAAGCAAAATGGCTATTTTTACTCATTCTGGCTGGGAGCTCACTTCCTGGAAGGACAGCATGACTGTGTCTGGTGAATAACGAGAGGCAACAGCTGTGAGCCATGCCCTTAGTCCTCTGCCCCTCAGACCTGGCAGAAGGGCGTTGATTTTCCCCTCTGTTCATAAAGCAGTATCACCCCATTGCTGCTTGCTTCCTGAGGAATGGTTACCTTCACTGAACCAGGTGACATAATTTGGCACCAAGAGGTAAAGAAAGTAAATTGTTTTAAGATCAGTGTTAAAAAAAAAAAACCTCACTAAATTCTACTTATTGCCATCTTGTGTGTGAATGTAGTTTTGCCAAGAACCTATATTTGTAAGACTGTGTGGGTGAGAGGGGCTGTTCTGTCTATGAATCAATAGAGGACATAATACAGGATTCATACATGTCCTATAATGGACACACTGGGGATTTTTCTTTATCTGTGGCCCGATAAATGAATATACTTGCTCCAATGACCTAATTCTTTCTTTTAAGACATGCATTCTAGAGAGCTAAAGAACGACCCCAGCAAGATGCCAGGTTTTCTTGGATTAGACAATAGGAGTTAGACAGAGGAATGGTCACCCTGAGCATCAGATATCCTGGGGGAGATGTCACGTCAGATCAGATCCAAAAGTCAACCTGATAGAAACACAAGAGAAAAATATTCGAATTCGAATGTCCTTCCATCTTTCATTAGCTCTTTCAATTATACAAAAAGCATACTAACACCTCTCACACATTTGTTTCAAGTATGAAAACAAACGAGTAAGTAGGGATGGGCTTTCAAAGAAAGTTTACTGGAAAGCTATTATATGATTTTGAGATATGGTTTTAACCCTAACTTGGTTAACTCTTCACATAATGAAAGGGAAAGAGAAAGAACATTGCAAGTCTAACATTAATCATCAGAGTTGGAGAAATAGACTTCATCAAATACTAGTTATTTCACTTAACTCGTTTAGATAACATCGGGTGCTTTATCTAGAAAAAGAGTAGCAGAACCAATCTCAATGCCATTGTCTGAAGACAAAGTGTGATAATGCTTGCAATAATTATAAAATGGGTTTTCTGAAACTACCTCTGGATAATGTAAGATATACTAATTAGTGATCATTTATCTCTAAAGCACTCAAAGTATCTCCCATGACCTATACACAAGGATATAAACATGGAAAAGCTTCCTAATGTCTTTATACTTCAGAACTCAGATGTCCTCCATTTCTTAACAAAGACATTTACAATGTTAGCATCTTGCTTTCAATGGATACAGAGTAATGTATATAATACCAAGACAAGGCATTGACACCATGACAATTAGGCAACCTAGAGCTTCCCAACAAAATCCAGCAGAGAGTCTAGTGTGCAAGGGGAAAGTACGTTTTCTAGGTGTCAGCTTCTGGAGGCTGTTGCTCCAAAGGAGGTCATTGCCCAGAGTAATGCGAACAGTTGGGAATCTCTCCCACTCTCTATTGCCTGAAGGTCAACAGCCATCTGGTCTGACCCATGCTGGCTTTCCAATTGAGAGTGAAAACAGATTTGCTATCATGTCCAAGAACAAAGGGCAGAGCTGCATTGTGGAAAATGTAGATGACACAGTTGCCTTCATCCATACCGAATGTGTATCTCAATTTTCTGCAAATACATTCTTTGGCAAGCTTTCCAGTAATTAAAAGGCTGAAGTATATGAGACATCAGAAGGAGGAAAATATGAACAGTACACTTTTTTGAATGATAAGCCAATTATAAAAATGACAAGGTTCTTTTTGAGTAATAAATCCAAGTGCTATCTTTCAAATGTAGAAAATAAATCAAATAAAGCAACAAGCAAATCCTAAATGAAATAGATGTTACACAGTTTAGCATTGTGTGCTCTGAATTTTTTGCCTGTGTTTTCATAAAAAGAAATCTGGCATTCTAAGTAGGACATTGCACAAGAGATTAAAATGAATGCCTATGAGTATCCTTTTATTTTCTTGGCAGACCACATGCTGATCCAGCAGCCATCCATCTTTTACCCTTTCCCAGAGACTGGTTAACTAATACTACCTGGTGATAAAACTGTCCAGTTTTTTTTTTTACAATATAAATTAGAAACATAAAATCAATGCTGAGCTTGGGTCAGATATCTTCTCAGTATTAAATATTTTCCACACAACATTCAGCTTTATGCACTTGGTAAAATGTTAAAAAAAAATCTCCAACAACCAAGGAACTTATCTTTTAAAATTGACTCGAAGGATATTAAACATATTACAGCTAATTTCACATGCTGCGTTAAGACATTCTATTTATACATTCAAAAACTACAGGGCTCTCCGTAACAGCCCTAAGTAATTCCATCTTGCAGTACAAGGAATATTGTTAATGTTCAAAGATTAGAGAATGCACCCTGTTTGACCTTTGCTCCTTATTGAAAGATAGCATTCAAATACCAGGAATGTAGTTTTCTTCAAATCATTGATTTCTCCTATAAGGAAGAGATGATTAAATAGGATACTCTAGACTTAATAAGGCAACAAAAGAACTGGTGATTTCTTTTCATTCTAGCGTCTCAGAGCTGTTTGCCTTGGGATTTAGAAATTGAGAGAACAAGTTGCTGACCCAAGAATGGAACAGCCACGTTTAGTTATTTTGGTAATACCAGCACTGAAATGGGACACGTGCCAGAGGCAAGCACACTTTGCAGCGCGGGCATACTGCACAGCTTATTTTAACTGATGGTTCAGCACATGTTTGGATGCTTAAAAATGAACAAAATGACTGGATGCATGAGAGCATTGAAACTGGAGATGCAGAAAGCAAAATGGCTTTCTCAAATACTTCCAGTTTCTGAATGTCTCTTAATGTTCCCAACCCTTTCTTGTAAGCATTCATTCACTGAAGCATTTGTTCAGCAAGTACCTATCCATAGTATCCTACTGCCAAATGTAATGGTAAGTCCTATAGCTTCGAATGCATTCACAGCCTCATTTAATGGAGATTATAGTTCAGTGGTAAGGCTTCATTGCTGGGCATTTGGCGCCTCAAGAAAAACGTCTTGACAAATCTATGCCAGTTCCTTTAAATATAAGATTTTTTTTGTAAATTTCAAGGCATAATCCTATATGCTTGTGCAAAAGGAAAAAGAAATTCCAGCAGATAACTGTGGCCATGCTCTCTTGCAAGCTCTTTCTAGTTTTGCCCGATGATGGTAGCAGCCTTGTCACACTCTGTAGGAGAACATGGTGGAATGACAGCCACAAGTACACTCAGGACAGAGCACAGCACCTTGATCTTGGATTCTTACCTTCAAAACTGTAAGAGGGGCTGGGGATATGGCCTAGTGGCAAGAGTGCTTGCCTCGTATACACGAGGCCCTGGGTTCGATTCCCCAGTACGACATATACAGAAAATGGCCAGAAGTGGAGCTGTGGCTCAAGTGGCAGAGTGCTAGCCTTGAGCAAGAAGAAGCCAGGGACAGTGCTCAGGCCCTGAGTCCAAGGCCCAGGACTGGCAAAAAAACAACAACAAAAAAACAAAAAAAAAAACTGTAAGAAAATTGACATCTGTTCAAGGCACCTTGGTCTTTGCTATTCTGTCATGGCATCTCTAGGATACTAATACCGAGAAGGATGACAGTGAACCTATACTTAGGATTCATTATGCAGATAAAAATCCACGCCCCAAAATCCAGAATAGAGAAATTCGTATTATACCCAATAAAACAGAAAGCTAATAAATTCTATGAAACAAATGAAAGCAGGTAGGGGTTAAGAGTTTAACAGGATCTAGGGTAGAGGATGACATGTTTCAGAATTAAGAAGGATTGGCAGAGACACATCATGAAAAAGGTTCCAAATGACTGAACACTTGTGAGAGAAGCTTTCCAAGCAGACGCAAGAGTACAGAAGCTCTGATGAGCATTCCTAGAGTGCTGGAGACACATCAAGAAACCACGGGCCTGGCATGCAATGTGAGCACAGTAGGAGAGGAGCCCTGGTTAAGACAGCAGCCTGGCGGGGAGGGCCTCAGAGCCCAAGCAACCCCTCTGCTAGGGTGACCGTGCCAAAGGACTCCTCGATTCCCGGTAAGTTCATCTTTCCCAGTATCCATCATTTTCTACAACTCCTCAGTTTCTGAAATTCAGACACTGATCTGGTCCAAATTTACCATCTTTTACAGGGCAAAAGATACTTGAATCATGCTCTAGCTATCATTCTCAATTATGATATTGTTCGTTAATATCAATTACCCAATCTTTTACATTCTCAAATTAGGAAAACTAATAAAAGCTCCTTCACGAGTTACGGCCCCAAATATTAGCAAATGGAGTCAAGAGTATATTAACAATGGTTAAAGCTATGGGAACATTACTTGATAAAGAACACAAACTGAACTATGTACACTCAGATGGCTTAATCCCAAGGAAGAGGGCTATACAGAGGGAGGGGACAGACAGTCCTTTGGTATAAAGGACAGTGGCTCACAGTGATCTACTTTACTATTTATGCTTGAAAGAGGGGATTGGATGACCTGAAGAGAAAGCAAGGCCCCCAGTAAAGTAATACATTCAAATGCAATGGAAGTAAGGCTGGTATTTGTTTTTATAAACCCCCAGTCATATCTATGTCCGCCTTCCAACAGTCCCACTGTATATTGTGCATATGTGTTCCAACAGTATTTTATTATTTATTATGTGATACCAAGAATCGTAATCTGATAAAACTTTTATTTTATTTTATTTTATTTTTTTTTTGCCAGTCCTGGGCCTTGGACTCAGGGCCTGAGCACTGTCCCTGGCTTCTTCCCGCTCAAGGCTAGCACTCTGCCACTTGAGCCACAGCGCCGCTTCTGGCCGTTTTCTGTATATGTGGTGCTGGGGAATCGAACCTAGGGCCTCGTGTATCCGAGGCAGGCACTCTTGCCACTAGGCCATATCCCCAGCCCCTGATAAAACTTTTAGTAAGAAATTTTATTATTGTGTCTTTGGGTACTTCTCTTTTAGGTAATTAGAGATGCGAGAAACAGTTATAAAATGTCAAAATACCTGAAGTCAACTGAATACTTTTATTTATGTTTTATGTCTTCATTCCGACACTCTAGCTTAGGTGCCATTGACCTCATTTTGCATACACAGCCACACTTGGACAAAAATTAGTTATATAAAATAACATGGGTGCAGAAATTGATTTAATCTGAAAACAAATATATAATGATATTCAGCTAACAGTGGACCACACATTCAATGGTGGTCTTGCAAAAGCATAATGGCGTGTGAAATTTTCTGTCACCAAGTGTCACCATAGACAGTGCAGCACTGTAATGCAACCCATTACTCAAGCATTTGTGTCAATGGTGACATACACAAACCTGCTTCCAGGAATAAAACAGTAATGCCCATAATATTTATAGAATGTAATAGCTGGTAGTAAGTGCCTATGCCCTTGGTTTACATATTCACTGGAACACACTCTTATCATGATGTTCAAAGTGTACTCCTTGTAAAGGCAAACGTGCTCATCCTATCTCTTGATGGAACCAAAGGGCCAAGTTGGAGTGATTGATCTACATCTCATCTAGGTTGGTGTAAGTTCACTCTTTCTGACTCATGTAACAACAAAGAGACCTAATTACATAATTCCCAGTAAGGTAGCCTCAGAATTAGTGACACATGACCATAAACATATACAAACCTAACTTCTACATAAAAAGGCACTCAATCTTTCAACTATGAATATACTGTCTTCAAGGTGGAGAGTATAAAAGTGGCCTGGCCTTGGGAAACCTAAAAGTTCAACTTTCCTGCCCATATTATTTCGAAGGAACAGTGGCTATACTGACAGACAGCCTGCATTCAGGTGGAATGCAGCACTGCCTTCTGTGACTTTGACGAAATTACCATGTCTGTTTATAGGTATATTTTTATCATCAAGAAAATAGGAGCCACAATGATACTTGGTGTTAGTTAATTGTCTTAATGACCACAAATTCAGCCAGTCCAATATACACACATCTCTGCAGTGAGGCCTTGCTAGTCTTCCCATACAGCATCTAATCTCTTGGAATCTTGCTGGCCCAGCAGCTTGTTCTGATGAATTAAATGTGCTGTAAATCGCCCTATGTGAATAGCTTTGCAGTTTCTGCTTTGTCTTAACAACACCATTCTGAAGAAACCCAGGACTATCCCAAGCAAAGACAGATGTTAGATATTTGAGTAAGGCATCTAAGCACCTAGTTCAGATGACCCTCTAGGTATGGGAAGCTGCAGTCGTGAGCTCAGGAGAAACCAGGGAGAAATATCTAGCACGCCTGATAACACAATCAAAAACAATTCTTAAAAAATATTTGACGTGAAATTTTGATTTTTTTAAAAAAAGTTGCACTCTTATAAGATTATTTCAATAATTAAACAAACTAATACATGGAAAGTGCTTTGAATTGAATACCCGACATATAGTAATTGCTCAATAAGCCCTAGCTATATCCTTAATTGTATTGCTTTTAATTTTCTTTCCTTTGTGTCATAAGAGAAGTGGACAATCCCACACTAGGCTGGAGGACCCTCTGAGCCCTGGGCACAGGTTTGCAGTTGTATGTTTGGCAACTGTCACTTTGGTGCATGGTTGGGCAGGAATGGTAAGCACTGTGTTTAGTAGGACTCCATAAGCACTCTGGCTTTTCTTATTTCAATCTGCCTTTTATCCATTTCTTTTAGGTGGTGCTGGTGTTTGAACTCAGAATTTCTTGCTTAATTAAGTAGGTACTCTACCACTTGGGCCATGTTTCCAGTCCTTTATTTCTATTCTTGTCTCTTTAGGCTGTATGGTTGGCTGTCCTAGGGAAAAGGGCAGTCAGACAACCTTACATCCTGATATGGTGCTAAAAGGATGAGCTTCTTTTAGGAAAAAGATGTTTCACCAATCAAATAGATAATTTTCTAAGAATAAGCAAATCCAAGGACCCTTGCCTGATTCTTCAGATGTATAGGAAGAAATACTACAGTTAATTTTTAAGGTATCTTAAGCCTTAGAAGATACAATTACTTTCTTCCTGTTGGATATGGTGACTTGTAAGCATGCCAAAGAGATGATACAAGTAATGGAATTTCGGTTTTTGGACTATAGGCTCTGAGCTTGAAATGCAGTAAGGAAAGAAACTGAAATTGTTTCAGGGTGGCCAGGAATGAGAAATCTGGCCAGAGATGGTCTTTATTAACAGAAGTCACTGGAGAAGGAAAATGCCCAGATAAATTAAAAAAAAATTCTGCACAGGAAAAGAATTGCAGCCTAGAAAAATGCCAACCAGAAGCAATATCCTAAATCTGAAGAATACACAGAGGAAAATATAGTCATAAAATTCAACTTCTATCTTACAAAATTGAGGGAAGGGGTGGGGTTGGGAGAGATCAGGAGGAGGATAAAGGGGGTGACATTGATCAAGATGCAATGTATTCATAAATTGCTTTGGTGATTGGCAACTTCTTTATACAACTTCTTGAAAATATTTTTGTAAAAGAAAAGACGAAGAAAGAATCAAAGGAAGAAAAGAAAAAGTAAACAAGCAAGCTGAACCAAAATTCTAGGCCCTGAATTCATAACCTGTACCAGAACACATAAACAAAATTTTTTTTTAAGTTTGTGCCTTCCAAAATGTAAAATAAAATGATTCCCTTTTGAAAAAAATATTGGAAGCTACACAGAGACATTAGTTACAACAACCTGATAATGTGTTCTGTTATTCATCTACCCAAAAATGTAAACAATACACAGAATTTCTCTTAACTTCAAGAAGCAATACACAGAAACAATACACAGAAAACAATACACATAATTTCCCTTAACTTCAACCTCTTCAGAATTTCCCTTCCTGGATGCAGTAAAGAACTGTGGTCTGATGGCACATCTAGATGGATTTGTACCAGTGAATGTACACTCACCCTATTTCCAAAGAAGGCTCCAGTAACTGCTCATAGATCATTTCTTCATCTTGGCCTGTGCACCTTTTTTTACTGAGGAGATACACTGAGCCCTATGCCAGACTCTGTCTGACTTTCTGATTGACTCAAAATCCAAGATGACTAACAAATACTCATATTGTCGCTTGACAACTACCTAAGCAGGCTAGATGAAAGGCTTAAAAGCTACAAGGTAAATTGTAGTGTGATCACCATAATGCTTTGCAGTTACCTTCAAACACTTTACTTAGTACATGCAGAACAAGCCAGCCAGACCTAAGTAGAACAAGTGTACAGTTATCTAAAAGCTCAGTGTATGCTCCTAGCCTGTAAACACTAAGCTAGCTGGTGTAACACTGAACATGCAAAAATGTACTGTGCTAATACATGGAAACATACTGATTAAGCTGTATAAAAAAATGATCTTCCTTGAGTACCACATCCAGTTTGTAGGTCCCATTGACTTAAGGATGTCAACCAAGACTGTTAAGATTCCAGAAGTGTTATGATAGCAGGACTAAACGAGGCAAAGCTCTTCATTGAGCTCTAGGGAAAGGATGGCAGAAGTCTTCAAACATGATTGAAGACACTCAGAATATGTGGGAAAATCCTATTTTATTTTATTTAGAATATATCAGAAGAATTTGTTGAATGTTAACTAGAAGGCTTATATAAAAGAAGTTTTACTAATAATTTCAGCTGCACTGTGATGCTCAAAGAGGTTTCAAGTACTATTGAGATTCCCTCCTCCCCTAACTCACTGGAGTGTACACTCCCAGGTTGAGTTACTTCTGTGTGCACTGTTGCAAAGTGATTCCACTTATGTGTGAAAGATTACTCTGTAAGCTGGTCACCCAGTAGCTCATGCTTGTAATCCTGGCTACTCAGGAAGCTGAGATCTTAGGATCAGGGTTTGAAGCAGCCCAGGCAGAAAAGTCCACGAGATTCATCACCAATTAACCACTCAATAACCAGAAGAGTCACTGTGGCTCAAGTGGTAGAGCACTAGCCTTGAGTGCAAAGAGGCTCAGAGTGGCCAGGCCCTGAGGTCAAGCCTGACAACTGACCAAAAATAAAAAAAAGAGTACTCCGCAAATTTTCAATATCTTCTTCTCTTGAGGCTTCCTTCCTTCAGTTAAAGTGAACATATCTGTATGGGTGTTAAGTGTTCACAGTATGGACACACAAGAAGGAGCAAGTGTCATACATTGGAGAAGATGCACAGAGAGAATATGAGATTCCTAATTCCTTTGCATGTTTGATTTGGGGCATCTTTTCATTACAGTGCTATGTCTAAAGCTACTACCCATGGTGCAACTGGAACCATTATGGCATGATATTTTTTTCTTTGTGCATTAAAGAACTGATCTTAAGGCATGTAAACATAAAAGGTGAAAAACAAGTGGAGAAATGAACTGAAGCCCAGGTTGAACCCCTATGACATAGAATCTCTCCCATAGAACTTTTCAACTAATAAAAAATATTTTCACAAGAATCACAGAAAATATTCTTTCAGAAAGGCAATACTTATAATTTTTTAAATTTATTAATTTGTTTATTGTCAAAGTAATGTGCAGAGGGGTTACAGTTTCATACATAAGGCAGTGAATGAATTTTTTATCCAACTTGTTACCTCCTCCCTCATTTTCTCTCACCTTCCCCTCCTCCACAGTTTCCTCTCCCCCCCCACCCCCCGAGTCGTACAGTTGAATTACAGACTATAGTTTTGTAACTATTGCTGTTGCATCGGTTCACTTTTTAACCTTTTGTCTCTCCATTTTGGTGTTCCTCTTCCCTAGATCCAATAAACGTACATACAATACGTAGTGTACCAAAGTCAGTTACGGAGACATCAGCGGTAAAACCATGGGGGAGGAAGACAAAAGAATAAAAGGCACAAATACATAGGGTATGTTGAAAATAACAACAACAAAGATAAACATTTATTTCCAAATATTGTGGTTAATTTTGCTTAGTATCATCTTATGTGATCATATGTACACTGCTATTGAGCTATTGTCAAAATGCAATGCTTTTGGGAATATGCACATTCTAAGATGGAGAATCCAAGCCATTTCTACATCTGAAGTCATTATCACTGTTCTTCGAGATAAAAAAAAAATCGATGTGTGTGTGTGTGTGTGTGTGTGTGTGTGTGTGTGGTGTGTTTCACATAAAGCCACACAGTATTCCCACAGGAAACAATGGAAAAAGAAAGGATATTTTTGTTCTTTTCATATCTGGAACACTTGAATGAGTTTTTGTCTTTTCTGATTTTTGTCAGAAGTTAGGATTTGATTTGTTATATAGTGACAATTTCAACCTTCTGAAACATTAAGCAGATATAAATTATCTACAAGGCGAAAAACTCTTTGATTAACAAGCTAGGGGATTGCAGGTATTAAAATTGCCCCCCAGAGGGAGCCCATATCTTTCCAGGAATGCATTAGACATCTATTTTGAATTACAAAGAAAAATTAATTAAAAAGTATATGTTTATAAATAATGTTCATTCCCCTGAGTTCAATCTAAGAGCCACACATATACAGAATCTAATAAAATTAAATTACATTAGCTGCATATTTTACTTCAGCAATACGAGGACAAAGGGTAAAACCAGGTGCTACCAAATATCTTGTTCAAGAGAGTTCCCTCCATGCCTCATCTGATCTAAATAGATTTTAATACTTGACAATCCTATGTGAGGCTGAAACAAGACAACACCTATCTCAGGAAAAGGAGATTTGGCACTGCTCTGAGCAAGTCTGCTTGCAGTCTAGCCGCTGAATTACTCTGGCGATACCCCGGTGGTTCTGCAGAGTTGGTGGTGACAAAGAGATTCAGCAGACTGGATTTACAAGGCGTCATCTATGCTGGCAAATAGCAGGCAGCTCTGCTTATTGTTGGCCATTTTAACAAGCCCAACCTCAGGCATCCCCTTCTCTTCCCATCTCATCCTTCAGACGGTGTGGCCTCTGCATCTCTAGATCTGTGTGTCTCCAGAAGCAATAAACACATCATGACATCCAACACTTTCCATATTTTGTTTATTCTATAGATATCTCATTTTGTTAGCTTTCTGTGTCCCCTTTTTCCCTCCATCTCCTTCCCCCACCTCAGTTACCATGGAAACAATTTCCCTGGTATGGGAGGAGCTTAATGGCATCCAGGAGTGTGAAGTAAAGTCAATTTATACCATGGTTTGTGAAATATTGGGAGTTTGTAATGGTTGTTATCACCACATATGGTAAATCAATATCTCTCTAGAGCAAATTTCTAAATATTGATATGCGTATGAGAGTGAGAGAATTTTATAGAACCATACATTTTAGCAACTTGTATGGCAACCTTGAAGATTTCTATTTTATTTTGCTTGCAGGAGCAGAAAATCAAGTGCAAAGGGAAAAAATGTATTAATTATGCTTTTCTAAAATTGATTTTAATGTCTTTAGAGGCATCTTAAATATACAGTGTATGGTTGTTTTAACAATGCAAATTCAAAGGCCTACTGATTACTTGTATTGTTAACTTATATGTGTGATACATGATTTTGTTTTTTATACAGTCAGCAGAGTGGCTATACTGTCTCCATTCTTAGTACTGCTATTCTCACTTTAAATCATCTGGTATTTGGACAGCCACGTTAATCCAGAAAATGCGGGCTTTAAAAGTTTGTCAAAATATGTGTACTTTGTACAGGAAGGAAAGTGATTACATTTTCAGATTTTCAATTAGCCTAGTTTGTCCTCCTTCTCTAAATCAAAATTTGTTTATTTGGTTTCACGTGTAGCTCATTCTGCTCTCTGTTTTCTCTCAAAGAGCTGTGAATGATGAGAAGACAAAATATTGGATTATTTGTGCTCCTGGAACAGATGCCACCTGAGTTGTGACAGGTATTTTAAGTCTAATCTTCTGCATTTGCTTAACACTCTATATGAAAAATTTCAAACCGAGGGCATATTCTTACTTGTTTACCACCAAAATGAGTCACCTCTTGGGTGTGAAAAGAGAACTGGGAATAAAATGGGAACACTGATTTCAGATGCGAGGGTTAATAGAATAAATGGAAACACTGAATCTATGTGTGAAGGGGAACAGAATAAAATGGAGACACTGAATTTGAATGTGAGGCTGAACTGAGTAAAATAGGAACAAATTCACGTGTGATAGGGAACAGAATAAAATGAGAACACTGTGGTGTGAGGGAAACAGAAAGAGAGATGAATGGAAGCTTCTGGAACAGTTTGGCTGACCCCATAGACAAAGAACAACCAATGAGAGTGAGAATCATTTGAAAAACCCCAATGTTAACTATAATGAACACAGAAAACTGTGGCTTAAGTGACATTTTTTTCCACAGCAGTCTTGCTTCTCAAAATAGTCCTGCTTAGTACTCTCTACACAACTTGTCCTCTGGTCACTGAAATATTGTGTAGTTTCATTCAATTTTTGAATTTAAGAAAATACTTTTATTATGCTTTGAGATTTTGTTTTTCAGCTTAAAAGTGTTTCTGGAGAATGGCATTTAAAGTACACACACACACATGATTTGAGATGTTTACAAATATAAATGAAAATTAGAACATAGAATTTCTATGTAAAGAAGACTACAGAAGGAAACTTGGAGAGAGAGGCTTGGAGAGAGTCCTAGATAGCTGGACAGCTGCTGTTTGACTTATAATCCCCCAAACTTGCTCTCAGAAATCCTGATTCAGGACTCTGCCAATCAGATTCGTCTATTTCGTTAAATCTTTCTTATTGTCCTTTGGCCCTGAAAAGTGCTATTTGAAAGACCACCCTCATCATTTTACCCTTGTTCTGTTTGGACCGCATGCAAGCAATTTTACAATTGCTTCTTACCACGTGCGTAAACTCACCAAGTCTGCTGCAATGTTAGAACAGTGCGGAGCAGCGCTGAGTCTTCTGAGGCTGCACACATAAATCCCTTTCCAGGAACACACTGAGGTTGATGTAGAGAAGACGAGGCGTTGTGGCCAGGCTGAGCAGGGTAGCCTCTGCCTCTCAGAACTGGTTTTTATTTTTGCAGTTAGAGGCCACAAGAGGCGGCTTTTCTCACAGAGATGCAGGTGCAGTGAACGTGTTTCCTCCAGGGCAGGCAAGCAATGTCCAGTTCCATTCTTCACAGATTTCACATTATTTATAAAGTAATTTTTTTTTTTTTTTTTTTTTTTTTTTTTGGCCAGTCCTGGGCCTTGGACTCAGGGCCTGAGCACTGTCCCTGGCTTCTTCCCGCTCAAGGCTAGCACTCTGCCACTTGAGCCACAGCGCCCCTTCTGGCCGTTTTCTGTATATGTGGTGCTGGGGAATCGAACCTAGGGCCTCGGGTATACCGAGGCAGGCACTCTTGCCACTAGGCTATATCCCCAGCCCCATAAAGTAATTTTTTTAAAAAAATGCTGTGTTAGTTTTACTAGCGGGATACATTGAGCAAGTTTTTAAAACACATCTGTGTGTGTGTGTGTTCATGTGTATTCATGCTACTAGTGGGACAAGTTGAGCGCTATCTTTTAGATCTTATGCCTAAGTCTGAATTGAAGGATAGTTCAAACGGTTAATTGGCGATAATAATCTTTGAGTTTTGTTTTATTTTACCAGGATCCTCAGATCTCAGCCTCCTGAGTAGCTAGGATTACAGACATGAACCCCTGGCCCCCAGCTGAACTACACCCTCTTCAGTTTTATATTTCCTTCTCGAGAAGCCTGATTCCCTGCCCTGGGACAGGGGTGTGGCAGGACTTTTGTCATTCTCTCTGAGATGAGTCGTGGAAAGATTGCAGCTGCCTTCGACATCCTCTGTGATAGAACACCGACAGCAAAGAAACTTCCTGTGAATGCTGGAATTGGTTCAGATTCCTCCAGTGAGACACTATTTATCAGCTGAGATGAGAAGACAGGAAGTATTGCAAAGTTTACTCCATGGTTCAGTGTTTGGTCACCTAATCTTAGTAACGTGTATCTAGAAGAACATCAGATTAAGACAAGGAGGGCAATTTAGGAACTTATCTGGATCCAACATGCACGTTAAAAAAGGAGAGAATGCAGGGTTTTTTCTTCATGTTTTTATTTTTTTGAAATAGAAATTTTCACTTTTTAACAGAATGGTATTTAGTAGGAAAAGTTGGAAAGCAGATGCTTTATTTTTCAATTCTCACTTACTGAGTCTCAGTGATCTCTACTATTTAATTTATCTTAGCTTCGGTTCCATGCTCTCCATTGGAAACATTCGCAATTTCTTTTGGTCAGTATATTCAACGATACCTACTAACAGGAGCATCAGAGTTCATGTATCCTTCCTATGGCAAGAAGATCAGGGTGGCTATGTTCAGATTTTTGTCCAGAAAGTTAGTGACCGTGTGAAAGCAGAGAAGGGAAGTTAGTGACATCTATTAAAAAAAAAAAAAGGAGGTGAAATTTAAAACAGGAAGGCAGACAGCATAAGAACAAAAGCAGACAAATCCAGAAGGCACATGATGAAAGGCATTGCGAATGGATGAGTGAATATGGTGTCAAGATCAATAGAAGCACCTCAATCATTGCTTTAGAGGGGAATTGGTGCCAGTGTGGGATTGAAAGCTTGACATGACCCGCCAGCACCACAGCCCTTACAATTTCATCGGATTTGATTTTTCCCCCTGGTCCTACGGCTTGAACTCAGGGCCGGAGTGCTGTCCCTGAGATTCTTTTTGCTCAAGGCTAGAGTTCTACTACTTGAGCCACAGCTCTACTCCTGAATCTTCCTTTAGTTGTTTGGAGATAAGAGCTTTACAGTACCCCAGGTACCGAAATCAACTACAATGACAACAGGGGTTAAACCATCGGAAAGGAAAAAGAAATAATTTCACATAGTGCATTAAAAAAATAACAAAGAAAAAAAATTTTTTTTCGTACCTTGGAGTTCATTTCACCTTGGGTATTATGTATACATTTATATGAATTTGTGAAGGGAAAGGGTACATCAAAAAAGTGACACAAAGGACAAAGGTTGAACCAACCCAACAGCCCTATTCACAACACAACATAGTGGAAATGAACTGTACAACTCAGGGAGAGGGGCAAGAAAGGATTGGGGGGAAGGGAATGTAGGAGAAAAATGCGGGAGTGGGTAACAAGAAATGTACTCCCTACTTTACCTATGTAACTGTAACCCCCTTGTAAATCACCCTGGCAACAAAATTAAATTTAAAAAAAGAAAAAAGAAATTTGAGAATGGATCACCAGGCTTGAGGGACCTTGTCAGGTAATGAGATGCAGGGTGTAGTACGCTTTATTGGACAAGAGAAATAAACTCTGATTAAAGGTGGAAAAAAACAAAACCCAACAACAACGGGGTCTCATGAGCAGTGTTACCCCCTCCTTAACTTTCTTATATTTTTGCTAACAAAAACCATCCTTTCTCTAGGATAAGAGCTTGTAATAAAATGATTACATTTTGGAACAGTTCTAACAGTACTTGAGCTGAATTTGGGTTCTTCTGCTAAGGAGGAGAGCTTCAGCTCAGGGCCCAAACCTTTCAGCTCTTTGTGCTTTAGTTATTTCCTTGTGTGTGTAGGGTTTCTTGCTTTTTTTCAGACCAGTCTTGAACTGCAATTCGCCCACCTATGTATGCCTCCACAGAACTGGGCTCACAGGCATGAACATGAGCCACCATGTCCCATAGCATATGACGATTTTAAAGAAATTATCAAACTGATTTCCAAGAGCCTGTATGTATCATTTTACACCCCAACTTGGAATGTATGATGATACACCTTTTAGTGTTGTCACTGTCTGTCTCACTTCCAACTTGATAGAACTTTGATTATTGTAGTTATGCACATGGTAAAGTCAGGTAGATTTGATTCTTTTCTTTTTAAAAAGAAAAGTTTCCTACTCTTGTTATATATATACATATATTAAAAATATTCCATCTACACAAATTATTGATGGGATTATTGTGGGAAGTGTCATTCACTAAACCTACACATCCAAGTAGGAAGTAATGATATATTTAGTCTGTTGAGTGTTCAGATCCCCAAACATTGTCTATGTGTCATTCAGTTTGCCTATCCAAAAGTTTCGTTCATCCGTGTAGTACAGCTTTCAGCATAAAAGTCTTATACTTGCCAGGCGACAATGGCTGAGATGCCATTTAATCCTAGCTACTCAGGAGGCTGAGATCTGAGGACTGTAGTTTGAAGCTAGCATGGGCAGGTAAGTCCTTGAGACTCTTTTGTCCAATGAACTAGCAAAAAGGCTAAACGTGGAACTTTGATTCAAGTAGTAGAGTGCTAGCCTTTAGCAAAAAAGCCCAGTGACAGCAACCAACACAGGCCCTGAGTTCAATCCTCAGTCTGACCCCCTAAAAAAAGTCTTGAACCTACTTTGCTAGATTCATACGTGTTTTATTCCATTTATTAGTGTTTGTTAACTAAATTTAATATTCCCATGTTTACTGCTAGTGTCTGGAAATATAATTCTTTTTGTATTTTATCCTGTAACTTTTGAACATGCAATATATTTCCTAATTCTAGGCATTTTATAGTTTTGTTTGCAGTTTTTACATAGGCACTCATGTCATGAAAAGGAGCACATTTTTTTCTTTCACTTTTCTGTATCTGCATGCATTTTGATTCCCTTCCTTGACATTGAAATTCTGAGACCTTGCAGCACTATTTTGAAAAACAAGTGAGAGAGAATATTATCTTGTCCCATTAAACATGATATTCACCATAGTTTTCAAGGCAGTCTTTACCAAACTGAGAAAGATTTCCTTTATTGCTATTTTTCTGGCAGTTTTACTTTATTTTTTATGACAAATAAGTATTGAATTTTATCAAAAGCTTTGTCTATATTAATCCAGAGAAACATGATACTTTTCTTCTTTGGCCTGTTAATGTGAAAGATTATGCTGGTTTATTTTCAAGTATTGTATTAGCTATGTATCATTGAAATAGTTTCCATTTGGTGATGATACAAAGTAATGCCTGTATTTTGATGAAGTTTTATTTGATAATATTTTCTTAAATTTTTTTTGTGTCAATATTCCTGAGGCATACTGGTTGGTTGTTGTTTTGTCCCTCCCTCCCTCCCTCCCTCTCTTCCTTTCTTCTGTCTTGGTATGGTTTTGGTACCATGGTTAACATTACTTTCACAAAATTATTTTAAAAGTGGTCATTTCTATTTACTGGAAAATATTGGGTAGAATTGATGTTGACTTGTCTTCAAATATTTAATAAATTCTTCAATGAAAATCATCTAGGACTAGAGCTATAATTAGGGAGACATTTTAAACTATAAGTTCAATTTCATGTAGTTATCTAGACATTCAGGTTATGTGTTTTATGTTGAGAAAGTTGTAATAGACTCTGTGTTCCATTTCATATACAAAGTATGAGTTCAGAATGAACGTGGCATTCTGTTTGTATACTTCTTCTGTTTGTAGGTCTGTAATGATATCCTGTTTCATTTATGATATTAGTGAGTTATAACTTCTCTTGTCCCCCACCCCTAACTCCTTTGATAGTCTTGGCAGAAGACTCAATATTCTGGATATTTTTTTATCTTAAAGATTTTATTAGGTTATAATCATAAAATATTTAGCATCATATTCTTATACAGTAATCATTCTATTAGTTTAAACCCCATGCATACAATGAGAAGTACAAATCTGTATCCTTGCTGCTTATCTTGATAAAGTCTATTACCCTGGATGATGTAATTTTTACTTAATCCCTGATATTTCAGCTTTCATGTGATCTAAGTGCTCTTGCCAAAGTACCTAGAAAATAACTAATAATATAACTAATAACTAAATAATTTTAAAATAAATTAGAATTGACTTCTATTAACATCACCGTAACTTATTTATTGATCTTTAAGGAGAAAAATAAGTTTGTCCCTGGATTTTTTTTTAACCAATGGACTTAGGGTTGTTGATTTTCATGGTTTTGATTTTGATTAATTTCTACTTTTCTGTTATTATTTTTTACATGATGCTTGCCTGTGTTTCATTTTATGCTCATTTTTATATGTTCTAGAACTATCTACTCAGGTTTTTATTGAAGAGTTTTCCTTGCCTGTAATGTACAAATTTGAAGTGATATATTTCACTTTTAGCAGTGCTTTGATTACATTACACAATTTTGTTATACTGTGACTTTAGTTTGATTGAGTTCAATGCACTTTATTTTTTTAATTTCTTTAGAGATTAATAATTCTTTGACTAATGGATTATTTAGAAGACTTTTGACTAATTTCCAAACATTTGAAGAATTTCTAATTATCTATCTATGATCAGTTTCTAGTTTGATTCCTTTGGATCAGAGAATATACTTCATATGATTTCAGGTTTCTGTTAAATAGTCTATCTTGGTGCATGTTCTGTAGGCATCTGAAAAGATCACATAGTCTGATTTTTTGATAGAGTGTTCTGTGAGGGTAGATTACTTCCTGATGGTTAAATGGCACTTTTGAACTGTTCTTTATCCTTACTGAATTTCTATCTAGTATTCTTTCAAATGTTGGGCAAGGGATGATAAAGCCTCCAGCAATGTTTGGAAATTTGTTTTTGGCTCTTTTTTGTGGTTATTTCAGGTTATCTACAATTTCTCATTGAATACTTCCATCCCAGTTGATTTAGAATTTTGTCACATTATTTTCACATCTCTGTCAACATGTTGTTGGCATCTATTGATCTTCTGATTTTCTCTCTTATTTGGTCTGTGCATTTTCTTTGAAGACTTGGGTGTTTTATTTTACCTTAAGAGTGTCTGGCTCTTAATTTAGCTTACTTTCTTAGCTATTTGATATCATTTTAGCAGGGAAAGAAGGATACTGCCTTCTACTGTTAGGTGAGGTGGAAGCCCAGATTCTTCATCAGCCTCCATTTACACCTGGAAGAGAGGGGTACATTTTCCAACCACCTGCTGGGCAGAAAAAGAACTTTCCACTCTCCAAAGGGTCTCCAGTGGCTGTTACAAGTGGCTGAGGAAAGGGAGAAGTTTAGGATAGCCTGTGTTTCCATCAGCAAAACTGATACCATGTTGGGCAGGGTGTCTTGTCAGCTAGTGAGTGTGAAAATTTTGAGTTTCCATCTGACCGTCTCTGTTATCATCCTGGCAGAGATATTGGGCTATTGGTATATAAGATGCTGGGTTAGTTGGTGCTATAAGGGGGAAAGTCTGGGCTTTTCATCTTTTATGGTGTTAGCTTTTGCTTTTTTGTGTTTGGTTGGAATAAAATAATAATTATCCCTGAAATTTCTACTTTGAGTTGTAAGTTGTCTGATCCCTTTTCAAGACAGAATAAGTTTTTATTTACTGTGTCTTAGGATTCTAGTCGGCCAATTTCTTTAGCTTTATGTCTGCGAAAAACCAAGGATCTCACTGTGGAATTGCTTCTCATGTCCCCAAACCCCAAGCCAATATCTTCTTGTCTTTAACTTACAGGGTCTTCTTATGATATGCTAGTGTCTAATCTACCCATTTTAATTGTACTAAGAAGAATGAATGAGTAGATATCATATTTGAATATTTTTCATCAGAAGCTTTGTTATGGTAAGGGAATGTCCTAAAGCAATAATCACTTTTGTAAGCCCTAAGGGACCATGGAGATTTATCACTTGTTTCAACCTCTGGAAGCTATTCCAGTAGGTCTGGTTTGCTGTTATTTTTGGGACTACATTATCCATTGAGAATTGTTGAAACATGTTCCATACACAAATGTGCTGCCTTATTTCTATGCATACATTTTGTGAAGTATTACTTTCTTGTAAATTGTTTATGGTGCCTTATTTAAAAAATTAGCTATAAAGTCTCTAATAGTTTAAGGAAAATTAGAGTTCTTATAAGACTATGGGATTTGAGAATAATACAAATGGATCCAATTTTGTTCACACTAGTTCACAGAAAATGGGGTTTAAAAATGCTTCTGTGAAAACCATATTCAAAGTGAAATTTAAGTATGTTGGCAAATGTTTAATGATCATATTTCTGGAAATAAAGTTGAAATTTGTTGTGTTTTCCAATTCTGTGGTGTAAATACTCTCATGTTGGCTGACTTAAATCTATCAATGTGCCAGCACTCAGCACAGAGTTGGGAAGGTAGTGACAACTGCTTCCACAAGTAAGTGTGTGCCAGCTCCTCTTCTCGCTACACTAGTGAAACTGATCAAAAGTCTTCATAAAGGTGGCATTATTGTCCACTGTATGCCACCATTGAGCATTCAGACATAATTGTCAGTGCAAATCCTATAAAACTTGGATATTGATTCCATTTGTAGGTAATCAAATTTGCACCTGGGACTTCTGAGAACTCTATCCTTCAACCACAGTGGATGCAGAAAGGCAACAAAAATAGGTATTATGGAAGACTCAGGAACTTCATTCATGTCATCTGCAAAGCCAAGGAGAGAAAACACACTTCCATTTACACCCGAGAATATCAGTGCATTGGGCTGAAGGTAAAAGAAATGAAACTGAAGCAGCTCCATTGACATAAGAGGAAACATAGGGGCCCAAATCCTGGGTGTCTCCCTGAGGTAAAGAGGCACAGGAACCAGCTCTGTTCACTGAACACCTCGCTGAAAACCAATGAGGGCTGATGTTGACTATGAAAGAAATTCTGACCGTGCATTACAAGCTGTATGACTTTAGGGAAAGTTGTACATCATAAGTAAAATGCAAGTAACTATAATGCCTACTTTTATCAGAGTGATGGTGATGAGAATGATGAAATAAGTACAGGGATTTTAAACACACAGGGCTTGAAAATATATATTTAGATTTTCTTTGAAGGACTTAAGTATGACTTACAGCTTTATTTTAGGTGTATTCTTCTGCCTTTTAAAAGAAACAGGACCAAGAATTTTGAAGGGTGGAAATATTTCTTTTGCTCTTGACCCATGGTGTATATATAGTACATGGGGCTTTATTAGCATGATGGCTAATGAGGAAACAGGAAAAGAGAGAGGCTGTGACTTGAAAATAGATGACACTCAGATGTCTCAAATACCAAATGGTCTATAACCTAAGAGGGATGGATACACAGTAAGATTTCTTCATTGTCTCATTTTTCTTTTCATTAAACTTCTACATTCTTAAGAAGGTGCAGATTTTGGGAAACGTTTATTATAAGTGAGGTCAAGCACCCATTCCAAGCTGTGTAATAGTGGCACCTGTATTGGGTAGGAAATCTAGCCTAATAATATTTTTATAGGAAGAGGTAAATAAAATGCTTAAATTCTTCATCACTTTCACTGGTGGACTGGTGTCTAGGCAGAACCTTTTGGAGATTCTCGATAACCTACTACTGTCTTCAAATTCATCTCTTTTAGCTGTTAGAAAAATTACTCATTTAAAGAAAAACATATCATTGCTTTAGCGCCTCCAATGATGTGTCCAAAATACAAATTCAACAATTAAGTTGCATTAAATTAAATTAACTCCCTCAGCTGTAATTTCCCTTAAAAAGCACAGCCAAGTACTGGACATGAGAGAATGCCATGTAAATGCCATTATTTTTTTCACTCATAGTTTTAGATATTTAATCTTCTGAGTCTAAGATTATAGTGTTCAAATGCACTTTGAATCAATCTGGAATATTCATATCAAATGCATCTATTTGATAGAGTTCTAAACCTTTTCTATTTGACAGGGTCTATCTATATTAATACTTGTCTGTTTCGAATGAATTGTTAAAAACATCAAAAGTGCATTAGAAACACATAGCAATAATCTAGTAATTACTAATATGAACTGATAACTACTAACTGTAAAAGCAAATTGTCAGCTTATGATATTGATTATAGTTTGTGCAAATAATATGTACATGGTTTCATTTTTATCAAATATTAATTTAATATCACAAGCTTCTGGTAGTCTGAAATATTTTACTTTCTGTATCTAAATGTGCTTGACACATCATAATTGTAGTCTGAGATGAGTTGAAGGAACACAGGGCATTCTGGGTGTTGATTTCCTAGTTTATTACTTAAAGCAAAGCTGAGCATTGTATTCTGCTGCTTATTTGGTTCTGTCTTTTGTATTTGCATGTGTACTTTGTTTACTTGGATTTCTGAATTTAGTTTTTAGACCACAGTGTAGGATGTAACTGACTTCAAGAGTTAAAGATTGTTTGTTTAGAGTAATCAAAGTTATAAACAGAAATAATTCTGGCTGGTCTATACAACAATGTGCATATCAAGCCACTTCATTTAATTATTTCTATTTTTTTTTTAATGCTGATGAAAATTGGAGTCTGGTAATCTGACCCTATCTTGTTTTCAAATCTCAGAAAATTACCCAATTCATTTTGGCATTCATTTTTTTATGTATGAAGTAAGGACAATATGACTATTCATAATAATGTAGTTATAAAGTTGTCATATAATAATGGCTATATATAAATTGATTTATAAATATAATTTGTTGCTTAATTGGAAACATTGACACTAAGTTTACTTGTGGAATTTCACTTCTAGAAAGCTCATCACAATGTCAAATGTGATTTCATATACAAAATATTTAACATATAGTATATAGTCCTTATAATATATTGGTGTTTGTTTTCACAAAAAGCAAGTTTCACCAGACATCCAGATTGAGCCCTTCCCTGTTCCCACAGGCTTTCAAAAGGGAGAATTTGTTAGATTTCAGTCTATTCTTAAGGCAGTCTGTCCATCTAAACAATTTGTTTAACATGTTCCAAATTTCAAAGTTTTCCTGAATACGAGCATTCTTTGGTCACAAGGAATTGTGCATTCCTTCACAGATCTCTGAAAATTTTTCTTACCCTATTGCATTGCCTTAAAACTGAAAACTATTTTGAACTGTGTTATTTAATTTTATATGGGGAGATTTATTGAACATTTTTCTTTACTGTTGTCTCCTTATCAAGAGTGAAGGATAATGGAGAAAGAGAGGGAGAATCATTAATACAGCATTCCTTTTTTTTTTTTTTTTGCCATTCCTGGGCCTTGGACTCAGGGTCTGAGCACTGTCCCTGGCTTCCCTTTGCTCAAGGCTAGCACTCTGCCACTTGAGCCACAGCGCCACTTCTGGCCATTTTCTATATATGTGGTGCTTGGGAATCGAACCCAGGGCTTCATGTATAGGAGGCAAGAACTCTTGCCACTAGGCTATATTCCCAGCCCCTAATGCAGCATTCTTTATAATTTTTTTCCTCATGTATTTTTTCCTTATGCATTAGAATTTTAGCTGAGTTGGTTAAAACAGAGTTGAAGTCATATCAGCTATGGATCAAAGAAAATATTAAAGATCATCTACCACCATCATGACTAGATTAATACTGACTGCTGATATTGGCCAGTGTGTATTGGAATACTGAAGGGCTTTCCATAAATGTCTCCATTGTATTTGTGTCTCTTCTCCCCTCCTAAAACAGCAGATGGAGAGCAATGACTTCTGATGTTTTGGGTACAATTATTTATTTATTCATTTATGCATTCATTTACTTATTTAATGTTTGCCTCGTGGAAGACCTTTTTCTGAGATGAAATAAACCATCTATTTTGCATAGTACTGAGATTTTTTTTTTCTGAAGGAGGACAGACCCTGAATTGTGTAGGTTCTCCAAACAAATACTAGATACAGTCTGGGTTGTAAAATATATTGATTTGATAACACTTATTTTTAGATAAAAGAAAGATTTCAATCTGTAAGCCTCTGTTATAAGTCTCGTAACAGTAGTAGGAAGGGTATTCTAGTCAGAGGTTTGGTTGGATACTCAAACTCCCACTTAGTTGTGTTATTTTTCTACTTTGAAGTCTCTCTGATTTAATTTCACATATATGAGAAATCTTCTCCAATGTATATGTGTGTAAAACTAATTATCTGATATATAACAAATAAAGCTTTATTTTATTATATTGATCTGCATAAGGGAATTTGTGGGAATTCTAGTTTTCTTAGCCCTTGGTCATAGCTCTGAGGGCTGAGAAAGAAATTCTATAGTCACTTTCATAGGCTTTTCGTAGACCCCAGGTCTCCCCTTGCTAATGAGAAGACTATGCTGAAGTAAAGGAAACTCTTGGTGGAGCTGGGATTAGTACATCTGGACTTTGATATACACCATGATCTGGAGACTTTCATGACACATTTCTCTAGGCCCCATCCCTAGAGCTTCATGGGTGGGGAGGGGCATCTGCAGGGGCATTTCTACTATAGTTGCAGCAATGCCCCTGCTATTGGTCTGAGTATCAAATCAGACAGAGGCCCTTGTCTCACAGAGGTGGACCATGTGAGTTCAGTGTGCTCAAACTGTCAGGGAATCATCTTCCTCACCTGAAAAACAACTCAAAGAAAGGAACGAACAAGACAAAGAGAAGAAGCACATGTCTTGTCCCAGGTCTATCTGTAGATGTCATTTTCCTTGTCCATTAGCGAGGCTATTTAAAAAAAGCTATACACAAGGTGGCTCAGAAACACCAAAGTTCATTTTTCACAGTGTGGAGGCTGCAAATTCCTCACTGTGGTCAGATTTTTACATTAATTAATTAATTAATTAGTTTGTTTGTTTGCTTGTTTGTTTACATAAGTACCTCTCAATGTGTCCTTATATCGCAGAAGGGCATGCTCCTTGTCACCAATTCTATGATGACAGCTCTTTCAGTGTGTATTTAATCACCTCCTAAAACCTCCACTCCCTAATACCAACTCACTGGGGAATGGGTTTCAATTTACTAATGCTGAGGGATGCAAACTCTCAGCCACATACCAAAGCAGTGAGCTCAAGATTCAAGTTGAAGTTCTAACTCCATTTCTAGTGCTTTCTACCATGGAGAGCTTTGCTCTCACAGATGCCTTTCTCAAAACCTTACATTAATTTTTAAAAAATCAGACAAGGAAATGTGTTAATGGAATTCATCCCACTCATTAATAGATCCATTTCCAGTGTGCTTAGGTCTGAGCAGGTTCATGAAAGTTAGTTGATTGACACATGCTAATGGTGTGTGTGTGTGTGTGTGTGTGTGTGTGTGTGTGTATTCATAATTCATAATGAAGAATTTTTTCTTCTGGTACTGCTTCTAGTTCTCTCATCCTGTCTGCTCCAGACCGTCTCTTCCTTGACTCTTCCCTCAAGTTAGTCTCAGGTGATGACCCTTAGTTACTCAGACCTCAAGCCAAGAGGGATATTCTTTACAACTGTCCACAGACCAACAGCTTCACATCATCAGAGTAGAATTTGCGGAAATTTAGAACTTTAGGCTTTACCTCAGGCCTACAATGAAATCAATACTTTCATCTTAGCAAGATTTTCAGGTGATTCTTACACACGCTCAAGTTTAAGGAACAAAACTAGGATGGCATACGACTAGAATAAAAGCCCTATCCGACATATAGTGCTATTTCTCGTTTTTTCTGGCCTGTCTATCATATATATTTCATGCCCTTAAGTTCCTTCACTTTGTGATTCAGTTAATTTCTGGCACGTAGCTTGGCTAGTAGTAAGAGAAAAATGACTATTTGGTCAACAACTGAACCACAAATCATTACATCAGTTTCAAGTTTCTCCATCACCTCAGAATCATGACTTTATTTGAGCATATTTCTGCAGACAATTCTAACTCAGCTTGTGTGCACTGATTTCTCATTTCAGTTTTTTTCCCTCTTCTGTGTTCCTTCTTTCAGAGAATGGCTCATGTGTTCTCTATTCATAAATTGTTCCTAGCCTCATTTTCAATAAGTCATTACAACTCTGTTTTTATATCTGTGACATTTTAAGAAGAATTTTATTAGCCTATATTAGTTTCTCAAGGGAGGTTGCTTTGATGTTTCCATAAATGCACACAATGGGCTCCAATCAAACGCAGCCATTTCATCACTCTTCCTCACTTCATTTCATTTCTGTAGACATTATTGTTCCACTCTCAATAGCTCAAGTAAAGTATTTTGACTCTCTTCACTTTCATTCACCCTTTTGGTTGACCCTGTCCTGTTCTGCTGGTACCCACTCTCTGAACAAACCTTTTTTGCTTTCCTTTAATATTTTCAGTTTGTAGTCTATACAAATTGTACAGAAGTTTTCACCTTCCCATGTGCACATATTGAAATGTAGTCACAGCAACCCTATCTACCCACATAGCTCAACTACCATATTTTGACCACCAAATCACTATGGAATCTACGTCAGTCTTTCTGACATTGCTGCCAAGTCTGTCCCTTGTTTGTTTTGTCATTTCTTGGTTTACTTATGGCGATAGTATTCCTTAGTGCCACCTTTGTTGTCTTATGTCCCTCGTTTCTATTCTTTATAGTACCACTAAAATGTAAACCTGATCAAGACACGTTTTGTATTTAAAGAGCTTTTGCATAGTCTTCAAGATAGCATTTAAATTCTGGGGACTATTTTCCAAGGTGCTTCATTATTTGTCCCTGCTACGTATTCATTTTCATATTTTAGCCCCTCTTTCTTTGAGCTTACATTATACTGAAATATTCTGAAATATTTACTCTTCCTTCAGAACTCAGATCAGTTGTTAAGAGAACCTGGAAGCTTCAGGCTTAAGGTGTCAAGCCTACTTGCTGCCACAGATTTTGGAACATCTCTATTATAGTATTGGCCATGGCATCACAAATTTCAGAGGAAGCCAGAGAAACAATTGTGGTTGTCTATCAGAACTACCTGTGAGTGCCCTTAAAACAAATCCAGAGACTATTTTTTCTAATCTCCAGAGCATATCATTGTGCAAGAACAGTTGTGGATCTTTATGGTATATATAATACAATATATGTTATATATACAATTTATATACATAATACATATTAAGGCAGAAATCTCAAACAAGTGCTTATAAGGAAGTTAGATGTTGTAAATCCCTCTTGAAGGCAAGGATCATAGCATGTTCACTAGCAAAGTTGAAGAGCTTAGTATAATATTTGGAATATTGTATATATAATATAAATAGTTCCTGAAAAAATGAAGGCATAGATAGAATGATGGATAAATAGATGTCATTAATGAAAGCATTGTTATAAAAGATTCTCTGCTTGAAAAGGGGTTATTGTTTCAAGCTTCATTTTTCCTTGCTTTTGTCTCTGCTGCAAATGTGGTAATAGTTATATCTGGTAGTCCCAGATGGTTCTATTTTCACCTAGGAATGTCAGAGATAGGAATTATATTAGTACACTCATTTTATATCTCCTGGAATGCAGTTTTGTTTATTACCAAGGTTATGTAGTAACATTAAGTTCTGTGACTATGTTGCCATCAGCTTATTAATAAAAGGTAGGTGAGCACAACACATTTGGCAAGGTTATTTCATCATCCCTCCTATCAGATTGAAACTCATATGCGATGTGCCACTTCCTCTCACCTTTCAGAGTTGACTTCATCCGTAGATATAGGTGTTTTTTTTTCATGCCATTCTAATACCTTGCTCTTGTTTTTCCTTGTATCTGAATTGTTAGAATTATCAGATACTTAATCCTTTCTCATACTGAATCTTTATGTCCCTATTTTCACATCTCTTGAGCCCTACTTTTCAGCCCATACATACAGAGGTGATCTTCTATTTTAAGTCCAATGAGAAAAATCTGGTGTTCATTGAGGCAATTCTAGTAAATCATTTTACTTGTCGGGTAAGCCATTCATGCTGAGAACATGTCCACATTTTCTTTCCATTTTTTTAAACATAGAAATTGCATAAGTTCCTATACATAAATTTTTGAAGCCTCTTCCTATATTTTAATCTTTGGAATGAAATAAATGTCCATAAGTTCATACTATTATGAATAAATAAATACGTAAGGGAAAAATCTCTTTCTTACAGAAGAATTCCAATTAACACATGTAGAACGAATAAGGCAAATTGAAAATTCATCTCTAAACAACTAGTACAGTAATAATTGCAAATAAATTGTACTCAACCATGTTGTAAAATGTATTGGGGGAAATATGAGGAGAAACAAACTTTTATACTTTCTAGGTATGTTGTACTCTTTCAAAGTGTGGAGTCATACAAAGCAAAGCAAAATTATACTTATATTATGGGCAAGACATACAATTTTGTCATAGATGAAAGAAGATTAAGGGGGCTCAGTAAAGTGCAGAAAACAAAACATTAAAAAAAGTTATTTAAAAAAGATAATATAGAGCATAGTTGATGGAATTATACTTTTGTTAATTGCTTGGTTTGATTTTCTTATTACTAAGCAAGATGCTTTCAGATACTTAGTAACACTGGGGCGAATAGAGTGAAGGATAGATAAAAATTCCCCACACATTACTGCTACAATTTTCTTTGTAAATCTGCATTTCACAATAATATATGTATTCTAAAGAAACAGCAATGACTTAGAACAAAGTCAAACATAGATATATCCTAAGGTCTAGGAAGCCTTTACTAATGGTTTTATGCCTTAGCTCTGCACAGACTGCCTTGCTAGGCCACAGTGGGTAGGGAAAATCCTAGGTTTGAACACCTCTGAACTGTGTTTCTATGTTGTTTTAACACCAAGCTCTCCTTTGCTGGCAAGGAATGGAAAACTTGGACTCTACTCCTCTGTCACCAATAAATATATAACAATAAAAATTTTCTTTGTACAATGTCTATTGAAAAGGACTCCTTTATTTTCTCTGAATTTTGATAGAGCATCTCACCTATCAAGATTGCTTGGTGATAATGTATGGTAGACCTTATTTCTCTAATCTTTCAGAGCTCTCGGGCAATACTACTGCCATGATAGATAAGGAAAACATTATTTAAAAAAAAGCATTTGACAAGATTTGACAATAGGATTTAAATCTAAAATAGACCTAAGGAATGGGAGGTAAAATAGCTATTGTAGGAGAAAACTAATTTAAGAATAGTAGACAAAAGAAGGCATAGATAGCAAGCTCAACATCGAAGGGGGATGAGAAATAACATGCCTTCCATAGCTCTGGGAATAAGACCAACGTATTTTGGGATATGTGTAGGGAAGAAAATATCACCGAGTTTACTAAAATTGAAGTCTTAGCAAATAATAAGGTGCAATATTATCTGATTGAAAAGGATTTGAATTTCAGGTGATTAAGGCAGAGGATGCCAAATGCAGTTCAGGCATAAAGATACAAATTAATAAGGACAGGATCAAGAAGCCAATTATGCAGAACATACACCCAGGAAAGGATTTAGATGGTATTGTAGGAAAATCTGCGAAACCATCAGCATAGAGCACAACCACATTAGAAAAAGCAACCTGGATTTTCTAGGTTATCCCATCAAAGGGGTGACGGTGAGAGACAGACAGAAAGAGAGAGAATTATTGCAGAGCTTTCAAAAGCGCTCACTCAATTCCTATTTCAAATTCTAGTGCTCACTGCTGAATTGAATAGAAAATGAATGAATCTATGGTGGGGAATGGGAGATGCTCTAAAGGGAAATTTTTAGTTGGAAATTATTTCTATGTTAGCCTTGATGGGAAATAGAAGACAATAAAAGATGCTGGAAAAAAATACTTGTATTCAGGAAAACTTTGAAATTTGGAACATGTTAAACAAATTGTTTAGATGGACAGACTGCCTTAAGAATAGACTGAAATCTTAAAAATACTCAATTAATTATATTAGCACTGATAAAGTTGGTGTGTGCATGTAAAGTAAAAATTTACTTCCAGGTTTAATACTCTGGAAGCAAAACAGGACTATTAAATGCCGTGCAGAAGAAAAAGCCACAGAAAAAGTCTGTAGAAGTAAGTGTAAATGTGTTGTTGAGACACTTAACCTTATTTTTGGTGATGGAGGAAATTCAAAAAAATCACAGGAAATGGATGTGAGAACAAACTTTAAATGACCAGTTTGGACAAACAAAATTGTCCTAATTTCAGCACCTACATATACATACACAAATATATATACATATATTATATAATATAGAATTATATAATATATGTATGCATAATATATACACACACATATATACACATACACACACATATATATTAGGTTATAGTTAAATAAGCAGGTCTTAAAGTTTTCCATATATATTTGTCTGTATTACAGTTTTCATTTTGCCAAAGGCAATGTGGATCCACTTTGATGTATATGCAGTGAATTTCACACAGCTCAGTTTAGCATTCTGTTAAACATGGCCTACTACATTTCCTGTGCTTGAGAAAGCATGGAGTTATGACTAGCACACACAGTGAAGCAGACAAAATATTACTGCTGACTGACAGTTAAGAATTAATTGCCATCAGAAATATGCACAGGATGAAAACAAAATATTCAGCCATGTTATGCTTTAAAACTGTTATGTGGTTGCCTCCATTCTGCATTGTTCTTGGGATGAGAAAAAAATCACAGATATTTCTAGCTGGATAGAATCTTAAAAATAACCTAGCCCATGCATCTTAAAAGATTGTAGAAGGCACATGAGAATCAGAAAGGTTAAGAAACACCCAAATTTTCATAAAAATATTAGAAGAAAGCAAAAAGAAATGTTTTTCATTAAAATTTGAATCCACTATTTACACATTCAAAATGCTGGCTCTTCCCATCTTCCATTTCCTTATGAAAGGGGCAGTGTCATTTCTTTCTGATAGAGGCATAGAATTCCAGTGTGTATATGTACCACATTTTCCTGATCCACTTATCTACTGAAGGGCATCTGGGTAGGTTCCGTATTTTAGTGATGAGAAATTGTGCTGCAATGAATATAGTTGTGCTGGTGGCTTTGGTGTGGTCTTGCTTCTAATCTCTTGGTTAGATGCCTAAAAGTGGGGCTGCTGGGTCGTAGAGAAGCCCTCTGTTTAGCCTTCTGAGGAATCTCCACACTGTTTTCCAGAGTGGTTGAACCAGTTTACATTCCCACCAACAATGAAGTAGGGTTCCATTTTGGCCACATCCCCTCCAGCATTTGTATTATTAGTTTTCCTGATAATGGACATTCTTACTGGGGTGAGATGGAATCTCAGTGTTGTTTTGATTTGCATTTCTTTTATGGACAGTGATATAGAGCACTTCTTCGTGTGTCTCTTGGCCATTCTCATTTCCTCTTCAGAGAAGTCTCTTTTTAGGTCTTTAGCCCATTTGTTGGGAGGGGATTTATTTTGGAGGAATTTAATTTCTGGAGTTCTATGTATATTTTAGATATGAGGCCTTTGTCCATTTTATGGCCAGTGTCTTCTAATAACCTGTGGGCCTTCTCTTTATCTTGCATGCTATGTCCTTTGCTGTTCAGTACCTCTGCAGTTTGATGGAGTCCCATTTGTCCAACCTTGGTTTGATTTGTTGTGTTTTGTGCCTTTATTAAGGAAGTTTCATCCTGTGCCAAGGAGCCCAAGTGTTTCTCCTATTCCTTCTTATAGTGTTTTCAGGGTATCTGATTTTACTTCAAGGTCTTTGATCCATTTGGAATTGATTTTGGTGCAGGGTGATATATCAGGATTTAGTTTTAGTTTGTTAACAGGTGTTGATCCAGTTTTGACAGCACCATTTGTTGAAAAGGCTGTTTTTCTTCCTCATCCTATTTTTTAGCTCCTTTATCAAAGATTAAGTAGCCGTAGTTCTGCAGGTTCATTTCTGGGTCTTCATTTCTGTACCATTGGTCCTCAGGCCTGTTCTGGTGCCAATACCAAGCTGTTTTTATTACTATAACTTTGTAATAGAGTTTGAAGCTCGTTTTTTTTTTTTTTTTTTGCTTTCTTAATAGGATAGCTTTTTATTGAGGAAATTGAATGAAATACTTCAAACACATACAGAAAAAGCTAAGAATGTTTAAAAAAAAAAGCCAGCGATGTGTTTTTCATAATTTACTATTTGATGAATAAAATAAAAAATGAAATTTATATTTAAATAAAGAGAGGGAGAAAAATATACCTCCCACAAAAAGTTTCATTGTGATAACAGCTAGAAGAAAAAACAAACAAAACAAACAAACAAACAAAAAACACTACTATGTCATAGCTCTAGAGGACTTGTCTCATGTTTACTGAGACCAAATCTTATCCCAACAAGACTTCTTTGGCATTGCTGATTAAAACATAATAAATAAACTGACAAAAGTTCCTTTAATTTTATTCTTTTTTTTTTCAAATTTTTATTATCAAACTGATGTACAGAGAGGTTACAGTTTCATACGTTAGGCATTGGATACATTTCTTGTACTGTTTGTTACCTTGTCCCTCATACCACCCTCCCCCCTCCTCCTTACCCTTTCCCCCCCTGAGGTGTTCAGTTCACTTACACCAAACAGTTTTGCAAGTATTGCTTTTGTAGTTGTTTGTCTTTTTTTACCCTGTGTCTCTCAAATTTGGTATTCCCTTTCAATTTCCTACTTCCAATACCAGTATACACGGTTTCCAATATACTCAGATAAGATTACAGAGATAGTGTAGGTACAACCACAGGAAGGTAATACAAGAACATCATCAATAATAGAAGCTACAGATACACATGGGACGTTGAAAGTAGTTACAACTGTGATATAACAATTGTTTCCATAACATGGAGTTCATTTCACTTAGCATCATCTTATGTGTTCATAGGGGTATAGCTATTGGGCCTTGTGATGCTCTGCTATGACTTGCCTAAACCTGTACTAATTATTCCCAATAAGGGAGACCATAGAGTCCATGTTTCTTTGGGTCTGGCTCACTTCACTTAGTATAATTTTTTCCAAGTCCTTCCATTTCCTTACAAATGGGACAATGTCATTCTTTCTGATAGAGGCATAAAATTCCATTGTGTATATGTACCACATTTTCCTGATCCATTCGTCTACTGAGGGGCATCTGGGTTGGTTCCAGATTCTCGCTATGACAAATTGTGCTGCGATGAACATTGTTGTGCTGGTGGCATTACTGTGATTTTGTTTGTGGTCTTTTGGATAGATACCCAAAAGTGGGGCTGCTGGGTCATAGGGGAGTTCTATATTTAGCCTTCTGAGGAATCTCCATACTGCTTGCCAGAGTGGCTGAACCAGTTTACATTCCCACCAACAATGAAGTGGGGTTCCCTTTTGGCCACATCCCCGCCAACAATTGTTATTGTTAGTTTTCTTGATATAGTACATTCTTATTGGGGTGAGATGGAATCTCAATGTTGTTTTATGGCCAGTGATGTAGAGCACTTTTCCATATGTCTCTTGGCCATTCTCATTCCCTCATCAGAGAAGTCTGTTTGTAAGTCTTTAGCCCACTTAATGAGTGGGCTATTGGTTCTTTGCGGTTTTGTTTTGGAGGAAGGTAATTCTTTAGTTCTGCATATATTTTAGATATGAGGCCTTTGTCTGTTGTATGGCCGGTAAAGATCTTCTCCCAGTCTGTGGGCTTTCTGTTTATCTTGCGAGCTATGTCCTTTGCCGTGCAGAAGCTCTGCAGTTTGATGCAGTACCATTTGTCCAAACTTTCTTTGATTTGTAGCCTTTCTGGGTCTTTGTTAAGGAAGTTCCGTCCTGCGCCAAGGAGCCCAAGTGTTTCTCCTAATCCTTCCTTTAGTGTTTTCAGGGTGTCTGTTTTGATTTGGAGGTCTTTAATCCATTTGGAATTGATTTTGGTGCAGGGTGATATATAAGGATCTAGTTTTATTTTGTTGCATGTGTTGAGCAAGTTTTGCCAGCACCACTTGTTAAAGAGGCTATCTTTCTTCCATACTATTGTTTTAGCTCCTTTATCAAAGATTAAGTAGGCGTAGTTCTGTGGGTTCATTTCTGGGTTGAAGCTCAGTTTTGTAATTTTCCAGCACTGTTCTTTCTACTTAGGATTGTTTTTACTATTCTGGGTCTTTTATTATTCCAAATGAAATTCTGGATTGCCTCTTAAGTGAAGTACACCAGACCAAAAGAAACATGGACTCTATGGTTTCCCTCATAGGGACTAATTAATACATTTTTAGGTTAGTCTTAGCAGAAGATCACAATAGCCCAATAGCTATTATACCCATATGAACACATAAGGTGATGGTAACTGAAATGAACTCCACGTTTTGGAAACAATTGACCTGTATCATTGTTGTAATTATTTTCAACATGCCATGTGAATGAGTACCCTTTTGTTTTCTTTTTCTCCCATATCCCCTTCCCATGGTTTTACCCCTCCTATCACTGTATTTGATCTTAGTACCCTGGATACTGAATATCCATGTATTAGAATTAGGGAAGGGACAGGGAATACCAAAATCAAGAGTCAAAGGATCAAAAGACAAACCATTCCAAAAGGAATACTTGTAAAACTATTTGGTGTAAACAACTGTACAACTCATGGGGGGAGATTGAAAGGGGGCTGGGGTAGGTGGGGGAAATGAAGGAGGAAGTAAAAGGTTGGTTAAGAAATTTACTTACTGTCTTACATAGGAAACTGTAACCCTCTGTTCTTCACTTTGACCATAAAGAAAAAAATAAAATAAAAAATAAAAAAATGCTGCCTCTTCAATTAATAAAATCTTGTTTTCTAAAAAAAATATGGTCTCCCTTATTGGGAATAATTAGTACAGGTTTAGGCAAGTCATAACAGAGCATCACAAGAGCCCAATAGCTATACTCTTATGAACACATAAGCTGATGCTAAGTGAAATGAACTCCATGTTATGGAAACGATTGTTATATCACAGTTGTAACTACTTTCAACATCCCATCTGTATTTGTAGCTTCTATTATTGATGATGTTCTTGTATCACCTTCCAGTGGTTGTACCTACACTATCTGTGTAATCTTATCTGAGTATATTGGAAACTCTGTATACTGGTATTACAAGTAGGAATTGAAAGGGAATACCAAAATTGAGAGACACAGGGTTAAAAAAAAGACAAACAACTACAAAAGCAATACTTGCAAAACTGTTTGGTGAAAGTGAACCGAACACCTCAGGGGGGGAAAGGGAAAGGGGGAGAGGGAGGGGGGTATGAGGGACAAGGTTACAAAGAGTACAAGAAATGTATCCAACGCCTAATGTATGAAACTGTAACCTCTCTGTACATCAGTTTGATAATAAAAATTTGAAAAAATAATGTTATTTTAAAGGTGATATACAGAAGGCTTATACTTACATAAATCAGATGAAGAGTACACTTTTTTGAACAATTTTACCCCTTCCCTCACTCTCTCAAATTCTGTCTTTAACCTAGTGGTTTTCTGTAAGTACATTTGTGTCTTATCTTTTGTGCCTTTACTTTTTCTAATTTATGTTTTCATTTTTTACTGCAGAATACAAGCTGATTGGGTAGTAGCATGGAACTCAAGAAGTCTACATAACAAGAAAGAAATGAATTCATTACCTTACTTATGTATCTGTAATTCCCCTGTTCATCACCTTTACAATAATTTTTTTTTTTTTTTTTTTTTTTTTTTTTTGGCCAATCCTGGGCCTTGGACTCCGGGCCTGAGCACTGTCCCTGGCTTCTTCCCGCTCAAGGCTAGCACTCCGCCACTTGAGCCACAGCGCCGCTTCTGGCCGTTTTCTGTATATGTGGTGCTGGGGAATCGAACCTAGGGCCTCGTGTATCCGAGGCAGGCACTCTTGCCACTAGGCTATATCCCCAGCCCTACAATAATTTTTTTAAAAAAAGAATAATCTCTAGAGTGAAGCTGGGACAATGCAGACAAGTGGGTGAAAAGACAGTCTTCCCTTCAGAATTGTAGTCACCACATAGACTGGGAAACTGTGCTGCTGTGTGTTGAGTAGCTGCTTTCTAGTGACCTAGTACAACTTGACTAATTCAGTCATTCTTCCTAATGTCTCTGTCTTCTTCTTCTTCTTCTTCTTTTTTTTTTTTTTTTTTTTTTTTTGGCCAGTCCTAGGCCGTGAACTCAGGGCCTGAGCACTGTCCCTGGCTTCTTTTTTGCTCAAGGCTAGCACTCTGCCACTTGAGCCACAGTGCCACTTCTGGCCATTTTCTGTATATGTGGTGCTGAGGAATCGAACCCAGAGCCTCGTGTATACAAGGCAAGCATTCTTGCCACTAGGCCATATTCCCAGCCCGGTCTCTGTGTTCTTGACATAACTATATGACTTAAGTGGTTCTGAAAAATTCAAGATTCTAGCTTAGGTGTACCAGAAAGATGCTTGGCAAGTAGACGATGGGGAGATGGTGAAGATTACATCAGGTGTGTCCAAATTTACCTTTGTTCCTCTTTGGGAGGGTCCACAGTTGAAAATAAAAGTTTCTCAGTAAGTCCATCACATTCTGAAACAGACAATTTGGGGACAAGGGAGGTAAGCATCACATGGAGATGTTTTGCATTTAGGGGAGCAATGCTAAAATATATATTAAAGTATAAGAGCACAATTTTATTAGAAATAGAAAGATGCCAATGTTACGAGCAAAATCCATGATATTGAGACCAACTGAAAAAACATCTTGCATTTTGTGCTGCACAGAATCTGGAAAGCAGAAAATATTAATATCAACAGACTATCACATGTACATTTACATTACTACATATCAGAAGGACTTTCCCATGGTAATGTTTTTAAACATATACTTTAAATGTTACTGTATATAAAACTTTGGATTTTTTTAATGAGTATCTGTTTAATTATCCAGGTGACAATGGGTTACATAGTCATAACAGGACAAAAACTTGAATTGCATAAATAGTATTTTCTCACTTGTTATACAGTACAGGCACTTAAACCTAGTCTTTAGATTTGATGGTGTTTCTATAGATTCTTCTTATAAGTTGAGAGTACTTGTACTATCACTTTTCTGAGAACTATTGGAACATTGTATCATATAATAGAAATTATTATAGAGTAGAAAGTCACAGACATTGAATATGTCTACAACTAGGTGTATGATGGTTTGATACATAAGGTATTCTGCAAGATTTTGAAGGGTTGTTGAAGGATTTTGATAAAATGTTTTGTACTTTGGACTTTGCAAACAGCATAAACATAATCAAACAAATAAAGCATTTGACAAAAATCCAGCAATCATTTATGATAAAAGCTTTGGAAAAACTAGCATGCAAGGCCTTATTCCTGAAAATAATAAAGAGTGTCTATGACAAACCTAAAGCAAGCATTATACTTAATGGCAAAAAGTTAAAGCCATTACCTTTAAAATCAGGAGAAAAACAAGGATGTCTGCTCTCTCTACTACTCTTCAACATAGTACTGGAAATCTAGCATGAGCACTAAGGGGATTCAAAGAGGGAAAGAAGTTAAACTCTCTTTGCATATGACATGATCCTGTATTTAAAGAAGCCTATAGACTCTACTCCCAAGTTACTTGAACTGATCCAAAGCTTTGGCAAAGTAGCAGGATATAAAATAAGTCCTCAAAAACCAATGGCTTTTGTGTATGCCAACAATGTGAAGAGAGAGGCTGAATTTAGGAAAGCAACACCCTTTACAATAGCCTCAAAAATCATAAAATACTTAGGAATAACCTTAACCAAAGAAGTTAAAGACCTCTATGATGAGAACTTTCAAAACCTGACAAAGGAAATTAAAGCAGAACTAAGGAAATGAAAAACCCTCCCAGGATACTGCATTGGGAAGATGAACATCGTAAAAATGACAATATTGTCAAGGCTATCTACAAATTCAATGCAATACCCATCAATGTCCCAACACCATTTTTTTTTATGAAATAGAGGAAGCAGTCCAGAAATTTATATGGAACTGTAAAATAACCCAAATAACAAAAAAAAAAAAATTCCTAAGCACAAAGAACAGTGCTGGAGGAATTACAATACCAAACTTCAAGCTCTACCACAAAGCTATAGTAATAAAAGCACCTTGGTACTGGGCACCACAACAGGCCTGAAGATCAATCAGATAGAACTGAAGACCCAGAAACGAACCTGTATAACTATGGCTACTTAATTTTTGATAAAGGAGCTAAAAAATATAGGATGGAAGAAAGACAGCCTCTTCAACAAATGGTGCTGTCAAAACTGGATCAACACGTGTAACAAACTAAAACTAGATGCTTATATATCACACTGTACCAAAATCAATTCCAAATGGATCAAAGCCTTGAAGTAAAATCAGATACCCTGAAACACTACAAGTAGGAATAGGAAAAACACTGAGCTCCTTAGCACAGGAAAAAAATTTCTTTTTTCTTTTTTTTCCATCTTTATACATTTTATTACATTTAACAAATATTTGAATGGGATTGACTTTTCACTCTGCATTTCACTGAAAGTAGAATAAATATATTTCGATAGTTAATCATACAAAAATATCAAATAATACGAGATTGTAAATGTCCTGAGCCTGGGTTTGTCTTTTTTTTTCCTCTCCATTTTTTTTTTCAAAATTTTATTATCAAACTGATGTACAGAGAGGTTACAGTTTCATACGTTAGGCATTGTATACATTTCTTGTACTGTTTGTTACCTTGTCCCTCATTCCCCCCTCCCCCTCTCCCTTTCCCTTTCCTCCCCATGAGTTGTTCAGTTCATTTACACCAAACAGTTTTGCAAGTATTGATTTTGTAGGTGTTTGTATTTTTTTTTACCCTATATACCACTGTTTAGCAGTATACATGGTTTCCAATATACTCAGATAAGATACAGAGATAGTGTTGGTACAAACACAGGAAGGGGATACAAGAGGATCATCAAAAATAGAAGCTGCAGTTACAAATAGCATGTTGACAGTAGTTAAAACAGTAATATAACAATCATTTCCATAACATGGAGTTCATTTCACTCAGCATCATATTATGTGTTCATAAGGGTATAGCTATTGGGCTCTTGTGATCCTCTGCTGTGACTAGCCTAAACCTATGCTAATTATTCCCTATAAGGGAGACCATAGAGTCAATGTATCTTTGAGTCTGGCTCACTTCACTTAGTATAATTTTTTCCAAGTCCTTCCATTTCCTTACAAATGGGGCAATGTCATTCTTTCAAATAGAGACATAAAATTCCATTGTGTATATGTACCGCACTTTCCTAATCCATTCGTCTACTGAGGGGCATCTGGGTTGGTTCCAGATTCTAGCTATGACAAATTGTGCTGCAATGAACATTGTTGTGCTGGTGGCTTTAGTGTGCTTTTATTATCTTTTGGATAGATACCCAAAAGTGGGGCTGCTGGGTCATAGGGGAGTTCTATGTTTAGCCTTCTGAGGAATCTCCATACTGCTTGCCAGAGTGGCTGAACCAGTTTACCTTCCCACCAGCAATGAAGCAGGGTTCCCTTTTGGCCACATCCCCTCCAACAATTGTTATTGTTAGTTTTCTTGATATAGGACATTCTTACTGGGATGAGATGGAATCTCAATGTTGTTTTGATTTGCATTTCTTTTATGGCCAGTGATGAACAGCACTTTTTTATATGTCTCTTGGCCATTCTAATTTCCTCCTCAGAGAAGTCTCTTTTTAAGTCTTTAGCCCACTTGATGAGGGGGCTATTGGTTCTTTGAGGATTTGTTTTGGAGGAATGTAATTTTTTTAGTTCTGCATATATTTTAGAGATGAGGCCTTTGTCCGTTGAAAGCCCGGTAAAGATCTTCTCCCAGTCTGTGGGCATTCTGTTTATCTTGCGAGCTATGTCCTTTGCGGTGCAGAAGCTCTGCAGTTTGATGCAGTCCCATTTGTCCATTATATGGCCAGTAAATCTGTGGGCTTTCTGTTTATCTTTCTAGCTATATCCTTTACACTGAAGAAGCTCTGAAGTTTGATGCAGTCTCATTTGTCCAACCTTTATTTCATTTGTACCCTTTCTAGGTCTTTGTTAAGGAAGTTCTATCCTGTGCAAATGAGCCCAAGTGTTTCTACTACTCCTTCCTTTAGTGTTTTCAGGGTATCTGTTTTGATTTCGAGGCCTTTGATCCATTTGGAATTGATTTTGGTGCAGGGTGATATATAAGGATCTAGTTTTAGTTTGTTGCATGTGTTGAACCAGGTTTGCCAGCACCATTTGTTAAAGAGGCTATCTTCCTTCCAGACTATTTTTTTAGCTCCATCATCAAAGATCAAGTAGGCGTAGTTCTGTGGTTTCATTTCTGAGTCTTCAATTCTGTTCCATTGGACTTCAGGCCTGTTCCGGTGCCAATACCAAGCTGTTTTTATTACTACAGCTTTATATTACAGCTTGAAGTTTGGTATTGTAATTCCTCTAGCACTGTTCTTTCTGCTTAGGATTGTTTTTGTTATTCTGGGTCTTTTATTGTTCCATATGAATTTCTGGATTGCTTCCTCTATTTCATTAAAAAATGGTGTTGGGATATTAATGGGTATTGCATTGAATTGGTAGATAGCCTTTGGCAATATTGTCATTTTGATTATATTAATCTTCCCAATCCAGGAGCATGGGAGGTTTTTCCATTTCCTTAGTTCTGCCTTAATTTCTTTTTTCATGTTTTTAAAGTTCTCATCATAGAGGTCTTTCACTTCTTTGGTTAAGGTTATTCCTAGGTATTTTATGTTTTTTGGGGCTATTGCAAATGGAGTTGCTTTCCTGATTTCAGCCTTGGCGTTTGGGTCATTAGCATAGAGAAATGCCATTGATTTTTGAGGGTTTATTTTATATCCTGCAACTTTGCCAAAGTTTTGGATCAGCTCTAGTAGCTTGGGAGTAGAGTCTATGGGGTTCCTTAGGTATAGGATCATGTGATCTGCGAAGAGAGAAAGTTTAACTTCATCTTTTCCTATTTGGATCCACTTTATATTTTCTTCTTGGCTAATTGCTCTGGCTAGGAATACTAGTACTATGTTGAAGAGAAGGGGAGAAAGCGGACATTCCTGTCTTGCTCCTGATTTTCAAGGGAATGGCTTTAGTTTTTCACCATTGAAAGTTATGCTTGTTGTTGGTTTGTCATAAACTGCCTTGATTATATTCAGGAATGTTCCCTGGAATCCCAGTTTTTCCAGGTCTTTTAGCTTAAATGGGTTTAATTGAACGCTTTTTCCGCATCCAGTGATAGAACCATATGGTTCTTTACTTTGCTCCGGTTGATGTGGTGGATTACATTAATTGACTTGCGTATATTGAACCAACTTTGCACCCCTGGGATGAATCTAGTTTGATCATGGTGTATGATTTTTTTGATGACCTGTTGAAGTCGATTGGCCAGAATTTTGGTGAGAATTTTTGCATCTATGTTCATCAGGGAAATCGGTCTATAGTACTCTTTCCGTGATGAGTCCCTGCCTGGTTTGGGGATGAGGGTTATACTGGCTTCATAGAATGCATCTGGTAGTGAACGTTGCCTTTCAGTTTCATTGAAGAGTATATTGGTGTGAGTTCTGTTTGAAGGCCTTGTAGAATTCTGCTGTGAATCCGTCTGGACTTGGGCTTTACTTGGTCGGGAGATTATTTATTGCCGTTTCTATTTCAATGCTGGATATGGGTCTGTTCAGAAGGTTTAAATCTTCATGATTGAGTTTGGGGATATGAATTTTTTCTAGGAAATCATCCATTTCTTCCAAGTTCTTGAATTTGTTGGCATGAAGGTTTGCAAAATAGTCCCTTATTGTGTTTTGAATTTTGGGTGTTTCTGTGGTAATGTTACCTGTTTCATCTCTGATCTTGTTTGTTTGAGTGTGCTGCCTTCGTTCTTTGGTCAGGTTTGCTAGGGTTCTGTCTATCTTGTTGATTTTTTTCAAAGAACCAACTCTTTGTTTTGTTGATTCTTTCGATGTTTTTTTTTGTCTCTAATTGATTTAATTCTGATTTGATTTTAATTATTTGCTTCTGTCTATTGACTTGGGGTTTGGGTGTTGTTCTCTTTCAAAGAAATTAAGGTGCTTCCTTAAATGATTGAGTTGCTGTTTCTCCAGTTTGTTGGTGTATGCTCTCAGAGATATACATTTTCCTCTGAGTACTACCTTTGATGTGTCCCAAAGGAGCTGGTACTTTGTGTCCTCATCTTGGTTGAATTTCACAAACATTTGAATTTCCGTTTTAATTTCTTCAATGACCCAATGATGTTTCAGCAATGTGTTGTTTAGTCTCTATGAATTGTAGGATTTTCTGTGGTGTCTGTTTGAGTTGAGCTCTAATTTTATTCCATTGTGGTCTGAGAGAAGGCAGGGAATGGTTTTTGATCCTTCTGCATTTGTACAGATTTTCTTTGTGCCCTTTGTGTGTGATCTATTTTGGAAAATGTTCCATGTGCTGCTGAGAAGAATGTGTATTCTGTTGTTGCTGGGTGGAATATTCTGTAGCTGTCGGTTAAGTCTAGTTGGTCTACGCAGTTGTTTAGTTCTGTGGTTTCTTCGTTCAGTTGTTGGCGTGTTGATCGGTCCAGAGGTGACAGTGGAGTGTTAAAGTCCCCAACTATCAATGTGTTTGGGTCTATGAGTGTTTTTAGAGTCAATAGTGTTTGTTTGACGAAGTTGGGTGCTCCTGTATTTGGTGTGTAGATATTTGGGATGGCTATATCTTCCTGTAGGAGAGATCCCTTTACTAGTATGTAGTAACCTTCTTTGTCTCTTCTTACTTTTTAATTTGAAGTCAATTTTGTCTGATACTAGGATTGCAACTCCAGCCTGCTTATGGTGGCCATTGGTTTGGTAGATTTGTTTCCAGCCTTTCACTTTTAGAAGATGTTTATTTTGCTGGATAGATGTGTCTCTTGGAGGCAGCAGAAAGATGGATCTTGATTTTTGATCCAACTTATGAGCTTATGTCATTTGATTCAAGAATTAAGACCATTAATGTTGAGAGTTAGGATTGAGAGATGATCATTTGTTCCTTTCATTATCCCTATCTTGTTAAAGGCTAAGTCTTCCCACTTGTTGATCTGATTTTCTGGTTTACTATTTAGGGTTCATTTCTCTGTCTCTATTGGGATCTTGATTATTTTCCCTTTGTAGTCCATCTTTGAGGACTTTCTGAAAAGCTGTTTTTGTGGAGATATATTGTTTCTGTTTTTCCTTACTGTGGAAGACTTTTATTTGACCTTCGGCTATGAATGAGAGTTTAGCTGGGTACACTATTCTTGGTTGGTAGTTATTTTTATTTAGGGTTTGGCATGCCTCATTCCAGGCTCTTCTTGCTTTCATGGTCTCTGCTGAGAAGTCTGGGGTAATTCTCATTGCTTTTCCTTTATATGCCATTGTCTTCTTCTCCCTAACAGCTTTAAAGATTCTTTTCTTGGACTCTAAATTGATCCTGTTTTGATCACAATGTGTAGGTGGGATGTCCTATTCTGGTCTGGTCGGTTTGGGGTTCTAAATGCTTCTTGGATCTGTATAGGCCTATCCTTCTGGATATTTGGGAAGTTCTTGGCTATTATTCTGTTAAATAGGTTGCCTATTCCATTAATTTCTTTCTCCATGTTTTCTTCAATACCTATTATCCTTAAATTGGGCTTCCTTATTGTGTCTTTAAGCTCCTGGAGTGATCTGTTTTGTTGTTTGGATTTGTTTTGTGTTGATTTTTGATCTATCTCCATAGATTCTAGGGAATCTTCAACTCCTGAGATTTGATCCTCTGCTTCAGTTAGTCGGGACTGTAGGCTAGCTACTTGATTTTGAATCTCTTTTTCTTCTGACTGGTCTTTCCTGATGATTTCCATGTCATCTCTTAGGTCCTGTATGGACTTCTTTACTTCATTAACTTCATTAATTTGGTTTTGAGTGCTGTCTCTCAAATCTTTTAGCTGGGTAGCTATCTTTTCTTTGACTCTTGAATTTCATTTATCTTTCTATTTGTCGAGGCCATGAAGTCGTCTATTACTTTATGGAAGGATTGCTGTATTGATTCAAGCTTTTCACTTATCATGTTTATCAGTAGACTTTGTAGAGCATTTTGACAGTTCACTTCTATGTCTTTGATTGACTGCTCTGCTTCCTGCTTGTTTTGAGTGGGAGATAAGACTCCATTGTTTGCCATCTTTCTTGTGTTTCTTCTGCCCATTTGGATTGGGAATGCCAATCTACAAGCACCTGTGAGCACTGTTTATGACCCAAAGCTGACCTTACCAACCACCGTTGTGTAAATCTTAGAAGTTCACAATTATATACAGATACCTTGTATGCCTGTATATAAAATTAGATTTGGTGTTCCTAAAGAATACAATTTCAATATAACAACCCATCCTGAGCCCTGTTTTGAGTAGTTATTTATTTACTGTTACAACCCTATGAGTAATTCTTGTTCTTACATTAAGTTCTTTCTGTATGAACCCCTTTGATTCACTCGGATTAAGCAGGGATACCCTCTATCTAATAACCCGGAGTCAATGGAATCTGGAGGTCCTGGAAATAAGTCAGGAGGGTAAGCTAGAGGTAGTAAAGAGAATAGAGTAAAATGTATGGGGGAGTATGTGATGGTTTTGGTTTAGTTTCAGTGACGTGCAAATGTGGAGAAGAGTAGAATCAGTAGAAAGTACAAGGTTAAAATGATAGACAATTGAGAGTTAGCAGAAAAGAGTGATGTTATTCATAGGAAACTAATTTTTAAAGAAAGAGAATGCAGAGAGAGAAATAAAGAAATAATACTGGAAGACAGATGTACAAAACAGAGAAAAATTATTTTAAAAAAATAAAAAGGAAAAAAAACAGGAAAACAAACAACCAAAAAAAAAATGAACCTTGATAAAATAAACAGGTAAAAATGGAAAGCAAAAAACCAATGACCTTTCTGAAGTGAAAAAATAAAATAAAAATTTAGAAAAGCTTAAAAAATGATTGAGAAGAAAAAAATGGAGTCTTCCTTTTTTGGGTGGTCTTTCTACAGTCTCTGGTTTCCTTGTGATGGTCTGCAGTCTATTTTGCTGCTTGGCTGGTTTGACTTGCTTTCAGTTTGCAGCGGCTGGATCTGTTTTGACCCACCTCCCCTGATGGTGAAATCCTGGGTCTTTGTGGTTCACACAGCTTGCAGGTAGGCCTTGGGCGTCCAGCTTTCTCTGCAATTTCAGCCCATCCATGCTCAGCCTGTGATCTGCGTGTGTCTGTCGCCGTCTGGAGGATTTCTCCCTGCTTGCCACTGGTGTGCTTTAGCCGCTTGGAGTGCGGGTCGCTGTGCCGGGTGCTGTGCCAGTGCCGGCACTGGCGTGGTGGTGGGACGCCGCCCAGAGCTCAAATCTGTGTTTTCAGACCAGCAAAGTTGTTTTTTCCTACCTGGCCAGAATCCCTGTACTGTTATAACTTACTTTGGCTGTCTTTCTAGGGGTAAAAGTTTCTCTGGGATGGGAAAACTGCGATGTCAGAGGGAGCTCATCTAGGGCTCTCCTGCTCCTCTGCCATCTTCCCGGAAGTCACCAAAATTTTTTTCACAATGGCACAAAACATAACAAATCAAAGAAAGTTTGGACAAATTGGATTGCACCAAAATACAGCTTGCAAGATAATAATAATATAGCTTACAAGATAAATAGAAAGCCCACAGATTTTTAGAAGGTCTTCACTGGCCATACAACAGACAAAGGCCCCATATATAAAATATATTTATAACTCAAAAAATTAAATTCCTCCAAAACAAATCCTCAAAGAACAAATGACACTCTCTATAAATGAGCTAAAGACTCAAAAAGAGATTCTCTGAAGAGAAAATCAAAATGGCCAAAACACACCTGAAGAAGTGCTCAACATTGCTGTCCATAAAAGAAATGCAAATCAAAACAACACTGAGATTCCACCTCACCATTATCAAGAAAATTAATAACAACAGTTTCTGAAGGGGATGTGGCCAAAAGGAAGCATTACTACACTGTTGGTGGGAGTGTAAACTTGTTTGACCACTCTGGAAAGCAGTATCTAGGTTCCTCAGAAGGCTAAACATAAAGCTCCCCTACAATCCAGCAGTCACATTTTTAGGCATCTACCCAAAAGATTACAAGCAAGACCACACCAAAGCACCAGCATAACTATGTTCATTGCAGCACAATTTCTCATCACGAAACTATGGAACCAGCCTAGATGCCCCAGTAGATAAGTGGGTCAAGAAAATGTGGTACATATACACAATGGAATTGTATACCTCTAACAGAAGGAATGACATTGCCCCATTAGTAAGGAAACGGACGGAATTGGAAAAAAATCATACTAGGTGAGCCAGACCCAGAGAAATATAGACTCTGTGGTTTACCTCATTGGGAATAATTAGTATGGCTAGATTAGTCCTAACAGAAGATCACAATAGCTCAGTAGCTATGTCCATATGAACACATAAGATGGTGCTAAGTGAAATGAACTCCAAGTTATGGAAACAAGTGCTATATCATTGCAGTTGTTATTTTCAACATGCCATGTGAAATTATGCCCTTTTTCTTCTGTATTTTTCCAGAGGTTTTACCCCTGATATCACTGTAACTGATTTTAGTACCCTGGATACTCTATGTACGTGTATTGGAGCTAGGGAAGGGAAAGGGAATACCAAAATTGAGAGAAAGGATAAAAAGACAAATCAATGCAGCAGCCATACTTACAAAACTATATGGTGTATACCAACTGCACAACTCATGGGGAAAGGAGAGGGAAATGGGAAGTGGGGAGGTGGTGGAAAAATGAGGGAGGAGGTGACAATTGGATAAGAAATGGACTCACTGCTTTACATGTGAAACTGTAACCCCTCTGTATACCACGTTGACAATAAAGAAATGAAAAATAAATAATGTACTAAAGTTCCAAATAAAGTTTCGTTTTTATTACAGAATTTACAGTTAATGTTAGTGCATAATCTATAGGTGTGTTTTTTTTTCTAATTTTTTGCCAGGTTGGAGCTTGAACTCAGGGCCTGAGCACTGTCCCTGGTTTCTTTTTTGCTCAATGCTAGCACTATCCCACTTGAGCTACAGTACCACTTCTGGCTACTTCTATAAATGTGGTGCTGAGGAATTGAACCCAGAGCTTCATGTATAGAAGGCAGGCGCTCTACCACTAGGCCATATTCCCAGCCCCCAAGTGATGTTATTTTGATATTGTTTTAAGGAGATAGTTATTCACTTATATGTGGCTAGATATGTATTACAAATCTTATGCAATAAAATAATTAATTAATAAGAAATATCAGAAATTATTATTTGTGATAATATGATTAGAAATATATCATTGTGTTTAACAACAGTGTTAATATTTTCACCTATTTTTTTCTCCAGCCCCTTTTTATATTGGCCCAAGCTCTGATCCTCTTATCTCTCTTTTTATGCCCAACTGTTGTGATTCCTCTGGAACTGCAATAACACCCATGCTCAGCTACTCATTAAGATGAGTCTCATGAACTTTGTGCCTAGACTGGCCTGTAACCACAATTATTTGCTCCCCCCCACTAAGTAGCTAGGGTGATAGCATGGAGCCAATGCATCCTCCTTGCTTTGTACCTTCAGATTTTAGAGACATGCAAATCTACTCATTCTACTTTAAATGTGATATGTTCTATATACTTTTTACTTCTTTAAATCTTGACAAATGATTTCCAAGGTCATTAGTACTATATTTTCACTCAGTCTCAAATTATTGGGTCTATGCTGAAATGAAATGACATATAGGATTGAAATGGAGAGTATAAGCTAAATCTCAGAATTTGTCTTAAAATATGCATTTGTTAAAATAAGCACACAATTATTAGTGGTATCCAAATTGATGGGGAAGGAGAGAGAAAAACTTCCTGTAATAATGTTTCACGGATATAAGCACCCTTCTCCTTTTCTCTCAATGTTTTTTTACTAGAAACGACCTTACCAAATATGACCCACAAAAATAGTAGTTTTGCTTCACTCACTTCGCCTACAGTGCCAGGGGGATGGATTTAATGATCTTATAGGTCTTTTCATTCTCTCTAATATTTTTGAAATGGCAACTGTCAATGTTGAACAAGAAATTGCTGAAATAGCACAACTTTTGAAATAGGTAATATCTCATAGGACAGGAGCCCCAAAATGGAAAGAGCAATCATAAACCTCCCATAAACTCATCTCAACAGTATACCAAGTTACACTTCTGCTAATAAAACCCACCAACTTTAGAAATGCAACCTGTCAGTGAGTCAAAAGTCCACCATTTTGAAAATCTCTGTCCTGACTCTTGTGTATGTCAGAGGGTAGTGCCTTTTAGGGAGTGTGAGCCACTGGTGACAACAAGTGTAATTTAAATGGTGAGTCTGGATCATAACAGAAAGATCTCTGAGATAAAGAACACATAAAGAAGTGTGTTCACGGTGCATTTCTCCCCTTCTCCAGGCATTTGGCCAGTTTTTACTGTAAATTACCTGGTCTCTAACTTTTGGAGATTTTATACTACTTATTTTTCCTCTCAGCTTGAAAACTACTGTGATTAGAAAACACTTGGAATGACTCTATTCATTGAAAGCTATTTAGATGTATTTTATGCCTAGTATATGGTTAGTTTTAATATCTGATTTGTATACATATTTATTTCTTTCCTGTCACCACTTGTATTTTATTATTCTTTTTTGTTGTTGTTTTGTTTTGTTTTGCCAGTCCTGGGGCCTGAACTCTGGGCCTGAGCACTGTCCCTGGCTTCTTTTTGGCTCAAGGCTAGCACTCTATCACTTGAGCCACAGCGCCACTTCTGGCTTTTTCTATGTATGTGGTGCTGAGAAATGGAACCCAAGGCTTCATGTATAGGAGGCAAGCTCTCTACAACTAGGCCATATTCCTAGCTCTTATTATTCTATTTTAAAATTCTATGTAAGCTTTTGGTTTCATAAACACTACCATTTTATGTTGAGTCAATATTTTGGGGGTCTTTAAGACAGGATCTCTCAAACTCACAATCTTCCTACCTCTGCCTTCCAAATATGTATATGGCATTTGATTGTTTCTTGATTAATTCCTACAGTTTTGTGCCTCTGTCTAAAATAATTTTTCCTCTGCTGGAGGAAAATGGAAAATGGGAAAGCCCATTTATTTTCTTTAAGGTCTCTGGGCATTAAATTATGTCAGCACTTGCTTGTTTGGAAGATGTCCCCATTTTAGTAACTGTTAAAATATTTTTTTTCTTTTTCATAAATTTTATTTTGATATATTCAAAGGTAGTTTGTATTGATCATACTTTGGGATTACATTTCTTCTTAAGTTTGTGATAAAACATCTCTTGTCCACTGTGAAAGTAGGTTTTAAATATCCTTTTCATTTTTTTTTCTATGTTTAATTTGATTTTGATATATTCAAAGGTAGTTTGTATTGATCATACTTTGGGCTTACATTTCTTCTTAAATTTGTGATAAAACATCTCTTGTCTTGAAAGTAGGTTTTAAATATCCTTTTCATTTTTTTCTATATTTTCTGTATCATACTTTTTCTGGAGGTGAGATATTTCACATTTTCAATGTGTCTCTTTTGCATTCTACAAATTTTACATTTATCATATTTCAGCTTAGAAATTTTCTATTATATCTTCAAGTTTACAAAACAACCCTCCCTCAGTGACAGATACCATACAAAAAAACTTGAACAGACTTGAAAATCTTGAACAGACTTCAGGCCAAATGCCTCTGATGGACATTTTTTTGGAAGTTAATATTGTTCTTGTTATTTTTACATAATCAATCTTGGTTTGCTACAGATCAAATTCTTTATCAAAACAATAAAAGGAGGGGCCAGGAAAAAAGGGTGAATACTCTCTAGATTGGTAAGATAAAGCTTTTTTTTTTTTGCCAGTCCTGGGCCTTGGACTCAGGGCCTGAGCACTGTCCCTGACTTCTTTTTGCTCAAGGCTAGCACTCTGCCACACTTGCGCCACAGTGCCCCGTCTGGCCGTTTTCTATTGGTGCTGGGGAATTGAACCCAGGGTTTCATGTATACGAGGCAAGCACTGTTTCCACTAGGCCATATCCCTAGCCCAAGATAAAGCTTTATAAAGAATATCTTAAGTGACTTCTTTTGGTTTCCAGAAAACTGTGCTCTTTTCTTATCTTAAGTTATTGTAGAGATTTTTAAAACTCTTATTGTATTAGTGAAAGTTTAATCTGTCTAACAATACACCTAAGACAATCAGCTGACAAGAAGAAAAGAATGAGGCACCAGTCACAGGCCTGTAATCCTAGCTACACTGTAGGCTGAGATCTGAGGATCAGGACTCCAGGCCAGCTCTACCAGGAAAGTGCATGGGCCTCTAATGTCCAGTTCATCTCCGAAAAGCTAGAAGTGGAGCTGTGACTCAGTCTGTAGAGTGCTAGCATTGAGCACAACAGCTCAGGGTCAGCAACTAGGCTCTGAGTTCAAGTTCCAGGAGTGTCATGCAACACAAATAACCTTTATTGTGTAACAATAAAAATAGTAGTAAAGTGTATGGTGTGGCTCAAGTGGTAATTAGAAGATCTGTAGCTTAATGAGTAGAAAGGGTGAAAATTCAATAAACTTATAAGTAAATATGTTGGGTAGTAGGTAAGGGTATACAAATGCATAACTGAAATATTGTAGATCATAGGAAGAACTCAAATAGTGTAATTCCTTAGAAAAGCAAAGTCAATTTCAACAAAATAGACATCAGAAAACAGGAAATTGAGATGGGTGGGGTAGAGTCAAGAAAGGGGTAGACAAAGAAGAGAAGAAGAAGGGGAGAATGAATGCAGTCAAGAATTCAGTGTATATCCCACAAAATTAAGAAGAGTGAGGGAAGGGTGTGGAGGGGAGGGGTGGGCGAGGGTGTTGTAAGGGGCAACACTGATCAAGATGCATTATATTAATAGATTGAATTGTTAAATGGCAGCTCATTTGTACAGCTACTTAAATATATAATATGTACAAAGATAATATAAATGAATAAAGATACTAAATAACATAAATAATAATATAACAAAGATAATAGTAAATATAATATATAATAATAATATACATATATAAATAATAATAAAGATAATAAAAATGAACAAACTTTAAAAAGTAATTTGTTCACATAAAAAGAGGTCAGGTGCAATGGTGTACACATGCAGTCCCACTACTGGGTTATGGGAGGTGGTGGAAGTCACAGTTTTACATCAGCCAAGGGAAACAGACTCCCCATCTCAAACAATGAAAGAGGCACGGTGATTGAAGTCTGTCATCCCAATTACCTGATAGACTGTGAGGAAGAGATTTTCATTGTGAGGCTTATCTTTGGCAAAAATGTGAGATCTAATCCAAAAATAATGAAAGCAAAAAATGGTTTGTGGATGTGGCTCATGCAATAAGAGTTCTGAGTAGTAAGCATGGGTCCCTGAGTTCAAAGCCCAGAACAAAAGGAGAAGCAGAAGCAGTAGGAGGCAAGGGAGAGAGAAGAAAAGGGAGAGAAAGAGGGAGAGAGAGAGTGTGAGAGGAAGGATGGGGGAAGAGAAGGAGGGGAGGCGGGGGGGGGGGAGAAGAGGGGAAGGGAAGCGGAGGAAGGGGAGGAGGAGGAGATGGAGAAGAAGAAAAAGAAGGAGGAGGAGGAGGAAGAAGAAGAAGAAGAAGAAGAAGAAGAAGAAGAGAAAGAAGAAGAAGGAAGAAGAAGAAGGGGGTGGAGGAGGAGGAGGAGGAGGAGGAGGAGGAGGAGGAGGAGGAGAAAGAGAAGAAGAAGGAGGAGAAGAAGAGAAAGAAGTTGTTAAGCCAGGCACCCATGGCTCAGCCCTGTAATTCCTGATACTCAGGAGGAGGGGATCTGAGGCTAGTCATCCAAAGCCAGTCTGGCAAGAAAGTCTCTGAGACTTTTATTTCTAATTAACTAAAAGATAATCAGGAAATAAAGTTGTTTTTCAAATGGTAGAATGTTAGCTTTGAGAGACAAAGCTCAGGGACATGCCAAGACCCTGAATTCAAACCCCAGGACTGGCTGTCATACACACACACACACACACACACACACACACACACACACACACACACACACACATTAGTGAAAAGAGAGCGAATGAAATACACACACACAGGAGGGAAGAAAATAAAGCTAGAACATAAATCAGTAAAATAAAAAGTAAAAGAGAAAATTTAACTATTAAAATAAAGTTACTTTAAAAAAAAAAGAATGAAATCGGTAAATATCTGATAGGATTTACCAAGGAGAAAAAGCTACAATTCCCTGTTTGAGAATGAAAAATGATATTGCCACAGATTCATCAGATTATAAGTAAATATTATTTTTAAAAATACCATCACTAAAAGATCTGAACACTTGCCAGGCACTGGTGGTTCATGCCTGTAGGCCCAGCAACTCAGAACCCAGAGATCTGAAGATTGTGGTTCAAAGCCAGCCTGGGCAGTGAAGTCTGTGAGACTGTTACCTCCAATTAACCACCAAAAAAGCAGAAATGGTGCTGTGGCTCAAGTGGTAGGTTGCTAGCTTTGAGCTGAAGAGCCAGGGTCAATGCCCAGGCCCAGAGTTCAAGTCCCACAAACTAAATAAATAAATAAACTGAACACTTAAAGGCAAGAGTGTCCAGGAGCCTAAAGTTTAACATGGTTAATAGAAGAAAGAAAAATATTTAAATTAAATGATTTCCTAAATAAAAACTTTTACAGAGAGGAAATTCTAGGCCTAAGCTATTATACTAGTTCATTCTCAGTTAAGGAAGAAATAAAACCATTTCCACAAAATTTCTCCTCAAGGATAAACATAAAGGCACTATTTCCTAAGTTTAATTGTAAGGCCAATGTGATCATAATAAACTCATGTGAAAGTGTTATTAAAAGAAAATGACATTATAATCTTTCTTATAATTATAGATGTAAAATTCCTAAATAACATATTAGCAAATTGAAACCGGCAACATATAAACCGGATAATCTGTTATACTCTAGTTGAACTGCCTTCAGGAAACCAAGATTGATTAAAGGTTGATAATCAATCATTATAATTCACCACAAGAGCATAATACTAAAGAAAATGACATGCTTGTTTTAGTAACAGAATAATTAAATTAATAACTAAATATTATAAATAATTGATAATTTATATAAAGTAGAAACAAAAGCAGAAAACTCCTAATCTGATACATGATTGTACCTTCAAATACCACCAAAAATCCTCTTGCATACATCAGGTATGTATGGGAATCCTATAAGGGCATTCATTTAACCCTTGTTACTTAAAATAAGGTTTATAGATTGAAATATCTTCCTGTTCTGGTACCTTGTTAAAAAGGCAGGCACCCCTTCAGGTTTTACTTAGTGAGAAATTTCTAAAGATACAGACATAATTCCTTAAAAAGGCTCAGTCCAACAAAATAAATACGAGGAAATGGGTTTTCAAAATTGGTGAGGTGTAGCAGGGGAGAGGTGAACTAAAAGAAGAGGAAGTAGATGAATGAAGAGAGGAAGTGGGGGGAAATACAGCCACAGAATTCAATGCATATCCTACAAAATGAGGATGAGGGAAGAGGTGGGTTGTGAGAGACGGCGGAGAAGAGTGAAAAGGGCGCTATTGATCAAGATGCAGTGTACTCAGAAGCTGCTTTGTCGAATGACAACTCGTTTATACCACTGCTTAAAAATAATAAAGTATATTCAAAATACGTTTCAGTGTAAGAACCCCACATGTCTATTACTCCCATTACAACATGCAAAGTGCATCTTTACTCCTGTTATGCATTTTTGTACATGAGGTCTTAATGATTGCAGTAAAACATGTCAAATAAATAATATGTACAAGGGCTGAAACTCATGATTCAAAGCAACATGATAGTGAAAATAACAATTGTGAAGATTACAAATATTTCTACATTTACTATTAAAATTGGTAAGGATCTATGGAAAAGTCACCACAGGCAAACTTCATAAAATCAAATATATTTCTGTGTACTCAAGGAATAATAAATGTGGAACTCAAAAAGTAAAACTTAGGGGAAACTAAGAAAATATTGTCACAATGAAATCTACAGAGCACTACTGAAAAAAATTGGAAAATCTAAAACAAATGTATAGGCTACAGGAAGTGATGCTGTGGCTCAGATGGTAGAGCACTAGCCTTGAGCACAAATGGTCAGGGACAATGCCTCGGCCCTGAGTTCAAGCCCGATGTCCGACAAAAAAAAAAAAAAAAAAAGGTACTGGCTACATCAAGTATGTGAAGTAAAAATGCTTAAGAAGATAGAAAATATATGTTTTTTCCTGAGCTAGATGAATACACTTGAGTGTGTGTAATAGCTGTGTCCTAAAGAGTCCTTGAGGACAGTAAGGTCTTTGTCCTCTCTTTCTGGTGGATGGCTGGTGCCAACCATGTTAAGCACTTTCTCTGAATTTACAGAAGGAGACAGTACCCAGTTAGTGAGAACTCTTTTCTTCTAATCAAATAAAGCTGATAAATTAGTTGTACTTCCAAACCTAGTTAGAAAATAGGCTGTAAAATGAACTCAACTCTCTTACAATGGGTGCATAGAAGAAGAAAGTAAGGATTTCAACAGATAACTATGACCCTACAACCCATTTGGGGATAATATAATTCATGAATGTCTACCAAACTTCTACAGACTTATATGAAAATATACAGAGTTCCAATTGTAGATATATACTATATCCAGCCCATTATGAGAAGAAACTTTAAACCATTCTACTTTTTTGGAGTTTTATTGTTGTTATTGTCATGGTTACTGTTTTGTTTTGTTTTTTATTCCAGTGGTCTCCCTGTATTTCAGGAATTTGCAATCTTCCTGCCTTTGCCTCCCGAAGCCTCAGATTAAAGTATCCAAGATGTGCGTCACCACATCTTGTATCACTAGGAAAAAAAAAAAAATTGGAGAAACAAATTAAAGTTTCTTTGTTGGGATGCCTGTTCTTTTCTCTAAAATCTTTCATGATTTTAATGATATATAAAGTAATATTGAACTACAGTAGAATTTACCTAATAGAATACTAGAGTAAATACCTGTGAAATAGAAAAATCTTCGGTAATGTGATTTGTCACTCTAATATGGTTGTCAGAAATATCTTTATTGGTATTACTGAAGTCAACATAGAAATTACTTTGAAATAATAATGGCACACTGGCCAGTGGGTTACTGGAGTGTTATTGTTGAATTATCAAATAGATAATAGATTAGAGAGATTGTTAGATGAGACTGTGAGTTAGAATTAAGTTCCACTAATATTAGGCCTTACTTCAAATAACTGCACATTTGACAATGGAAGTGCATTTATTTTCATAAACAAAGTGTTCATCATATTTTAAGAGTGACTTCTATTTTTAAAACCACATAATATCCTCAAAGTAAAAATAAAATGAGCAAAAAGACAAATAATTTGAGTTTCTTTGTATCTGAGATGCCTGAGGACTCATCATAGAAATTTCCTTAAAGCTTTGTCTACTCAAGGACCGCTCTTTATACAATGGCATTTGGGATGGGCTATTACAAAATATGGCATTTGAGGAAAGAGTAGAAGCAAGAACATTCTCATCTTTCCCTCACTGTTTTCGTTCTATGCCCCTCACAAAACCCAGGATAGACTCTCTCATTTTTTACTGAATGTGGATATTAGACTTTCATTCAAGAAGTGACTTTCCTACAGAAATGGAGGGATAAAAGGTGAACAAGTGCAGCAGTGCTACTCATAAGACACTGCATTGAAAATGAACTTTACCACTTGTGGGCAGAGATGGGAGACAAAAACTGGAAGAGAGCAATGGAAGGGGTGACATTGTCTGTAAAGAAATGTACTCATTACCTGACTTATGAAATGGTACCCTCTTTGTATACCACCTCTATAATAATAATAAAAAAGAAATGATTTCCTTATATCTCCCTAGAGTAAAGAAACATCTTTATCTCCAAAGACAATGTTACAGAAAGAACCAGAAGAAATAGGCATTGCTGACTTCCTCCTGGTTTATTATCCATAGTTCATAAATTCATACTTATGTAATCACATTGCTCTACAACTGTTCACTTATTCTTCAAAATGTGCATTAAAAAATCAAGTTTGTCTATTTCCTCAGGTCATTATTTTGTCACTAATGCTCTCATGTCATAAAACATGATTATTAAGTATATGTATATACATATACATATATACACGTGCTTTTCTCATATTAATTTGACTTCTGTGATCAAGAGGCTCAATTACGAGTGTGAGATGAATGAGGGAAATATATTTCGCCTCCTGTACATCTATAATGTCTGAAATATCCATAAGCAAGCAAGTTACTTTGTTATGGAGCTGGATATATCACTCCCCATTTTATACTGAATCAGTAACTAAGAAAAAAAGGAGATTGATAGGAATTCAACCATCTTACATACTATCCTTGGTCACCAACCTTATTACAAAACCCTTATCTCTATTGCATGGAGAATAACGTAAGGTAATTGAAAACCTAATCACTGGCTTCCAAACCATGATGTAAAGTTCTAGTAATCTAGAATTTAATTCTGTGGATGGATATCTTCTTTGCTTAACCTCAGTCATCCAGAATTTCTTAGAATAGAAGAAGATTGCATTAATTGGGTTGTCTTGGAAACTGATTCCAAGATTAGACATATGAGAGACGAGTGAAGAAGCAGGGAAGAAATTGAGGGGCTGAGGAGGGCTGCACATGTTACCTTTGAGGAAAGGGAAAAGGATAGCTATGGAGTTGCAGACTCAACATAGCTTAAGGAATATTTTGGACAAACCCAAACCAATGGGACTTTCTTAACCAATGAGACTTTTAGAGTAGTCTCTTGAGAGAGGGATATTTTCAGCAGAAGTGTACTTGCCATAGCATTTTTACCACCATTTGCTTTCAGCCTTCCACTCAGAACAACCATGGAAGACATAGGTTCAGCAACAGATTCAGAACACAGATGATGCGACTACCTGTTCATTCCATTCACGGCAGCAGCAGGAGACATGAGGGGAACATTTTCATGACAACTTATACTTTATAGACTTGTCTAATGCACCCCTTTCTCTCATAGACATTATATACAAATGTGAGAGGTGTTGGAGAGAGTAAGAATTAAAGAATAATATTAAAAATTCAGGTATGGTGTGGAATGAAAGTAGTACAAAGTCATCAGATATTTGTAATTGCAAGAAATACATCCTTTTCCCAAGTGAGCTCATGTGAAAGTCAACATTGCTATCGAGGGAAGAACAGGCACATAAGGAGCCTGAATAGGCTTGGAAAATCAGATTCAAGCAGTCTTGTGTTCTTCTAATGCTGGGTGAGAGTAAAAAGGGGACTGAAAGAGAAAACTCTGGTCACATGGTCTCTACTCGACAAATAATTCCAACATTTGCCAGCAGTGCAGCACAATGTAACTGAGACAAAGAACACACATACATGTACCAGGACTTCCAGTTTTCACATTAATTGATTTGGCAGTTAATTTGTTTCTCAATGCTTTAAAAAAGTTTTAATTGCATCAGATACTCTAAAAATAGCACAAGAAGGAATAGGAGAAACACTTGGGCTCCTTGGCACTGGACAAAACTTCCTTACTAAAGGCCCAGAAATACAACAAATCAAAGAAAGGTTGGAAAATGGGACTGCATCAAACTGCAGAGCTGCTGCAGGGCATAGGACATAGCTTGCAAGATAAATAGAAGGCCCACAGATTGTTAGAGGATCTACACTGGTCATACAATGGACAAAGGCCTCTTACCTAAAATATACGCAGAACTCAAAAAATTAAATTCCTCCAAAATAAATCCTCAAAAACTAATGGCCCCCGCAACACATGGGCTAAAGACCTAAAAAGAGACTTCCCTGAAGAGGAAATGAGATGGCCAAGAGACACATGAACAAGTGCTCTATATCACTGGCCATGCAAATCAAAACAACACTGAGATTCCACCTCACCCCAGTAAGAATGTCCATTATCAGAAAAACTAATAATAAAAAATACTGGAGGGAATGTGGCCAAAAGGGAACTCTACTTCATTGTTGGTGGGAATGTAAACTTGTTCAACCACTTTGGAAAGCAGTATGGAGATTCCTCAGAAGGCTAAACATAGAGGTCCCCTATGACCCAGCAGCCCCACTTTTGGCATCTACCCAAAAGATTACAAACAAGAACACACTAAAGCCACCAGCACAACTATGTTCATCACAGCACAATTCGTCATTGCTAAAATATGGAACCAACCCATATGTCCCTCAGTAGATGAGTGGATCAGGGAAATGTGGTACATATACACAATGGAATTTTATGTCTCTATCAGAAAGAATGACATCACCCCATTCATAAGGAAATGGAAGGACTTGGGAAAAAAACATACTAAGTGAAGTGAGCCAGACCCAAAGTAACATGAACTCTATGGTTTCCTTCAAAGGGAATAATTAGTACATGTTTAGGATACACATAGCAGAAGATCACAAGAGCCCAAGAGCTATGCCCTTATGAATACATAAGATGATGCTAAGCAAAATGAACTTCTCCTTATGGAAACAAGTGGCATATCATTGTTGTAATTGTTTTCAACATGCCATGTGAAAGAGTACCCTTTTTTTCTTGTTTTTTTCTCTCATATTACCTTCCCGTGGTTGTCCCCCCACTATCACTGTGTCTCATCTGAGTACCCTGTATACTGTGTATAGGTGTATTAGCACCAGGGAAGGGAAAGGGAATACCAAAATTGAGAGACAAAGGATAAAAAGACAAACCATTGCAACAGCAATACTTACAAAACAATTTGGTGTCAACCAACTGTACAACTGATGGGGGGAGAGGGAAAGAGGGAGGGGGTAGGCAGGGGAAAAATGAGGGAGGAGGTAACAAGTGTATAAGAAATGGACTCACTGCCTTACATATGAAGCTGTAACCCCTCTGTAATTTATTTTGACAATAAAGAAGGAAAAAAATTAATTTCAAAGGTCACATAGAGAGGGGTTACAGTCACCTAGGTCAGGTAATAAATACACTTCTTTATTTCTTTATGAACAGTGTCACCTCTTCAGGTGTTTTCTCCCAGTTTTTCCTTCCCTAGTCTCTCCCCCCAAAGTTGTATAGTTTATCTTCAACATAGTGTCTAGTGAGTTTCATCCCTGCATTTGTTCACCCTTTGTCCCTTCATTTCCGTGTTCCTCCTTAAACTCCCCAAACAAAGAAACTTGTATAGATGAAAGGTACAGAAAATAAAAAGTAGTAAAGGAGAGGACAAAAGAAAAATAGCAAAAAAATGTATTGTTTCCATTTTTTGGAGTTCATTTCAGTTAACATTTTATATGGTCATGTGAATATAGCTATTGCGCCTTTATGATCCTCTCCTAAGAATATCCTCCTTTGGTCTCACGGTCTGAATGTCTGATCATGTCTAACTGTATTTGTTGTCTTTTACCACCCACTGTGTTTACTTGTAGATAGATTATATCAAATTAGGAAAAGCATGCAACCTATGTTTCTTTGGGTCTGGCTTACTTCATTTAATATTTTTCCAAGTCTTTCCATTTCCTTACAATGCCATAGTATCCTTCTTTGGAAACATATAATTCATATATATAATTATAATTTAATCATAATTATAATTCATATATGAATTATATATAAATCATATATATATATCACATTTTTGTGATCCATTCATCCACTGAAGGGTATATGTGTTGATTCCCTATCTTTGCTATGGTAAACACTGCTGCAATAGACATGGTTGTCTTGGTACTGGTAGCTTTAGCGTGGCCTTGTCTGTGGTCTATTGGAAAAATGCCCAGGAGTATAGTTGCTGGATATCAGAGTAGCTCTACGTTTTTTTTTTTTTTTTTCTTTTTTTGCCAGTCCTGGGCCTTGGACTCAGGGCCTGAGAACTGTCCCTGGCTTCTTTTTGCTCAAGGCTAGCACTCTACCACTTGAGCCACAGTGCCACTTCTGGCCGTTTTCTATATATGTGGTGCTGGAGAATCAAACCCAGGGCTTCATGTATAGGAGGCAAGCTCTCTTGCCACTAGGCCATATTCCCAGCCCCAAGCTCTACGTTTAATCTTTGGATTAACTTCCTTGTTGCTTTAAGTAGTGCTTGAATGAGTTTTCCTTTCCACACACAAGTGTAGTAGTGTTCCCTTTCAATCATGTCCCCACCAGTATCTCTTGTTATTATTCTTGATAATGGCTGTTTTATTGGGAATTTCAAGTTTACTTTTGATATTCCACCAACACTGTTCTTCCTGCTAAAGATTGTTTTTGCTATTTCGAGTCTTTTATTATTCTGTATGAATTTTTGGGTTGTGTTCTCTATAACATTGAAGAATATTGTTGTGATTTTGATGAGTATTATATTGAATTTGTAAATAGCTTTGGAAAATATTACAATTTCTTGTTATTCCTTCCAATCCAGGAGCATGGAAGGTTTTCCACTTCCTTAAATATACTTTAAGTTTTATTTTTTTCAGATTTTAAAATTTTTTTGATAATAGAGGACTTCCACATCTTTGGTTAATTCCTAGGTATTTTATTTTATTTGAGGCTATTACATGTGGGGTTGCTTTCCTGATCATAGTTGATATTCTCAGTTTTTGGCATACACAAAAGCTACTAATTTTTATAGTTTAGTTTTATATCCTACTAATTTGTCAGAGTTTTTGATTAGCTCAGGTAACTTGGGGGAGTAATCTATGAGGCTCTTTAAATACAGGACCATATCATCTGCAAAGAAAGATGGTTTTACTTCTCTCTCTAATTTGGATCTTCTTTATATTTTTCTCTTGCCTATTGCTCTTGCTAGGAATTACAGTATCATATTGAAGAGAGAAGGGAGGGTGCACATCTTTGTCTCAATCCTGATTTGTCTATGTTTTCAAATGGGTAATTATATTAATTATTGATTGTGTCTTCACAGATTGATCTAGATTTCTCAGTGTTTCTCAGGCTCAGGAAAGTAGAAGGCTGGACAGTTCTCATTGAGTCCTCCATTTGTCCACCAAAGGTGCAGGTGTTCCTAGTGACTGCTCAGCCTGCTTCCAAGCCCTCTCTTTGTGTAATGGAGCCGTCTGTTGGCTCCATATGGGGTTGTCTATTGTCTTATTTAACACAGCACTCACTGCCTTCCTCCACAATGAATCAATCATTCAAGAAACAATGAGAGCCTAAGATAGCTCTGGTCTTTTTAAACTAAAGTTGGAAATAACACACCATTTGCTTCATAATTTCGTTGATAAAGTGATCCCACACCCATGAAGAGGTGAGTTTAAGGATGACTTCATGATTCTATAAAGAGTTTGTATGCATATATTCAAACCATATTAGTTAATACTGCTACATGATGCAAAACTGAAAAGCATTAGCCATCTTCAGTGCTTTAGAATGGAAGCAATCCCAGTTCTCCCCAGAGAATGCCAGCTCACTTTCTTGGCTTTATCAGCTTCTGTGTGTCCTAGAGGTAGTGTATGAAATTACAGGCACATGCTGCCAAAGGATTATCTCCCAGGAGAGCTCTATCTAGGGTGACTAAAGCCTCATGAGTGTTCTTAGCTTTGATCAATTCAAATAAGCTCTCCTATATACGGAGGGTGTGAGGATAATGCAGAATGACCTTCTGTAGTCCTGCTCTTATAAAGTCCAGCCAACTTTGGCCTACTTATAAGAGTAGAATATGCTTTTTAGAACATTGGTTTAACAAAAGCTATTTAATTGGAATTGTTTTTCCCTCCTTGAAACTTTCTTTGTGGCTTTCTCTCACCATTAGCCAGTGCCTTAGGCAGTTACTAGAAAGAACTAAATTGAGTTGCTTTTGTTGTTAGCTGTGATTTGTGAGTCAGCTTACTGCTTCTAAAACAATTAGAGAAGAAAACCATTATTTTAAATAGAAATTTGAGTGTATTTAGAAGAAAATGAACCATGTATTTTCTTCTGGTTGGCCCTGTTTTCCAATCTCATTTCAGACATGAAAGACTGAAGAGATTGACAGGAAGGAGACAGAGGAAAGGAACTGATGGAAAGTAAAAGTAAATGAGAGATATACATTGCATGATATGGAGACAAAGATAGAAAAGGGGCACAACAAGGCTCAAAGATTGGGGAGATGATACCTCAAATTTCATAGAACATACAGGTAAATTGTGCTATTATCTTGAGATTTCCCAAAATGATAAGATTTGTGCTGATGTACTTTGCCGATCCATATTAACTTAAGAGATCAATTCTGAATAAGATCATTCTTTTCAAGATGGGAAATGTGTTCTCTCACTATTCCTGGGGAAATGGTACAGTATAATAAAAATCAGTGTGTGAGTGTGTGTGTGTGTGTGTGTGTGTGTGTTTGTGTGGTGTTTGTGTCCCAGATGTGTCGTCTGGAGTATTTAGTCCTACTTAAAAATGAAATATAAGCTGAAATATAAGTATAAAGCATGCTTCCTTTGATTTGGTTCACATATAGCTAAAAAAAAGAAGAGATTGTTTCCTCTGTGGCTCTAGATTTTGAAAATTGTATGTTATATCCTTTGAGATTATGAGTACTTCAAAGAGTTTCTCATTAAGAAGCTTTATTTTAACTTTGAATTTAATCAACACCTCATACTTGTACAAATTTAGGGGATAAAATATGAAGTAAGCACTTTTATGCTTTTCAAAATGTCTTTCCATTATACAGTAAGATTAACCTCAGACTTCTGCTCCTCCTGCCTCTACCTCCCCAGTGCTGAACTTATCCGTGTTTTTTCTGCTCCTGTTAGCCATTCCCAGTCCCTTGCCTCTCCACTTCCCAGCATCTGTGAACCACTCCTCCCCCTGTCCTCATGAGATAGACTTCTTAGTTATTGTTTCACTTACATGTATTCCAATCACAGCCACTTTTATCCTTTCTGGTAGTAGATAATGTCCAGTTACTCTTATAAATGATTTAGAATTTTATATATTTCAGAAGACAACCTAAATTTTTTTTCACTAGTAATGGTATGATGGTTTTCATTGCTAGGGCAGCATTACAATCATATTTTAACTCTGATTAATTTTTGAATGATTTTCAATGCAAAGTATAGCCCTATATAATTGACTGAATCAAGCAGTAGCTACTGACTCAAATGCAATGTTAACCATTTATTCTGAAAACTTGAGCAATGTGAAATATCAACCTATAATTAACATTCAGTACCAGTCCAAATTAACTTTTTCTTTTTTATTGCCAGAGTAAAGTACAGAGGAGTTACAGTTTCATATGTAAGAGAGTGAGTACATTTCTTATCCAACTTGTTACCTCCTCCCTCATTTCCCCCCCTCTTTCTCCCTCCCCATTTCCTTCTCTCCCCCATGAGTTGTACAATTGGTTTACACCATATAGTTTTGTAAGTATTGCTGTTGCATTGGTTTGTCTTTATGTCCTTTGTCTCTCAATTTTGGTGTTCCCTTTCCCTTCCCTAGTTCCAATACACGTATATACAATATCCAGGGTACTAAAAATCAGTTGCACTGATATCAGGGGTAAAACCACAGGAAGGAAATACAATTTGGTTAGCATCATCTTATGTGTTCATACGGGCATAGCTCTTGAGCTATTGTGATCTTCTGCTAGAACTATCCTAGATGTGTACTAATTATTCCCTATGAGGGAAACCAGAGAGTCCATGTTTCTTTGGGTCTGGCTTGTTCACGTAGTATGATTTAAGGCATATCTTTAGTTATGAATAACTCAAATCACAATCTCCCAATCTGTACCTTCCATATAGTTGCGATTATAGGCTTGAGTTCGCATACTTAGTCTAACAAAGTATTTCTAAATCTAATAATGAAATTTATTTCTGTCTTTGCAATGCTATTTGTTGAATCTTTAGGCAAATCTGCATTGAAAACAATGTATTGTGAGAAAGAATATGGTGAGAATTTCTTCCATAAGCTGAAAAATTGGCAGCACAGAACAGAGATGGCTCAGTGGATGGTATAATGATCTACAACCTGATCTATAAGCAGATTCAGGGCATTTTTTTTTTCTTATTATCCTTTAAGTTCAAAGGAGTTGCTATTCAACAAAGCAGTTTATGAATACAATGCATATTGATTAGTGTTCCTCATCCTTTCCAACCCCACTCAGATTCAGAAATTTATACCTAGAGGTAATGAGATAGTAAGTGCCATTTACTATGATATTCCATTAGAAGTTCTCACCTACCCTTGGGAGTAGAAAGGACTACTAGGAACTATTATACACTTTTAAACTTATATCTTAAGAGGCAGGAAGAACTCCGCTGTCTTGAAAATTAGACTTAGGTCCTTTGTAGAAGTGACTTTCAAGGGAGGCTATAGACCAGCAAGAGAATTTTTATTTTTACCATTTGTGAGTGAATATTCACAGTCACGAAGCATATTATTAATATTTATTGTGAAAAACAGGATAGTACTATACAACAAAGCATCTATAACTTTCAGAATTATTACTGAACATTCAATAGCATGGATACCTTTATTTAATTATAATAATATTTTTACTATATATTATATTTAATAAATGCATAAATATTCATCTAAGTTTGGAAGCAAAACCGTTTTGCATATAAACACAGGGCATTTGGGAAGCATTTTAGTTGGCATTTAAAGTTCCAGAATGTGATTAGCTTATAAGTAGAAAGAATATTTCCTTTACTTTATTTGGAAATATACCAAAATTTATTCACCATGCCAGGAAATCATGTTGTCATTGTCTCAGAGCCTTTGTGTTCAAGACAGTGCTCTACCACTTTGAGCCATAGCTCCACTTCTGGTTTTCCAGTGGTTAATTGGATAAAAGATTTTCACAGACTTTCCTTCCCAGGCTGGCTTCAAACCTTGATCCTACGATCTCAGCCTCCTGAGTAGCTAGGATTACAGATGTGAACCACCAGTGCCCAGCTAAGTGTGACTTTGGAACCACTAGTAATACTATAATCCTCAAAAATCTGTACAAGGTGACTCTACCTCTTGATATAGCATCTGAATCCTTTGCAGACATGGTCTAGATATGAGTTTAAGTATTTAAATGTCATCATTTTCTTACTTAGGATATTTCATTGGATTTTTTTTTTTGCCAGTCCTGGGGCTTGAACTCAGGGCCTGAGCACCGTCCTTGGCTTCTTTTGCTCAAGGCCAGAACTCTACTATTTGAGCCACAAAGCCACTTCTGGCTTTTTCCATACATGTGGTGCTGAGGAATTGAACCCATGGCTTCATATATGTGTGGCAAGCACTCTATCACTATGTCATATTCCCAGCCCCTTCACTAGATTTTAAAATTAGACATATGTATTTCTTACAAGGGATTATGATGAGATCCTTGTTCTAAGAAAAACAAAGGCAGAAGCTACTACTTACTGCACACCAGTCACCTTCATGTCCCAGACTTTCTCACTTGAAGATGTGGCCTTGCGACAGTTCCAGTCAGTAGAAAGCAAATGTAAATGATGATCACTGCCTCCAGACCTTCTGGAAGACCGAATTTCATCCTCACAAGCATCCTCTGGCTCTACGAATTGGGAACAATTATCAGGACAGTTCAGGAAGCAATGTGTGGAAGATTCCAGAGCTTTTGTCAGCATATCTGGGTATTTTTCTGTGCGAAGACTAGGAAAGAAGTGATGTGTGAACATATGCACCTACTCAGTACTGTTAATTAAATAAGTAACACACTTTGATTGCTTTGGATCCATTCCAAAAACAGTGGGCTATTTGTTATAGCAGGTAACGCAACCTAATTCAGGAAGTGCTAGATCTGAACAGGTACTGATGTATCCAACTTGCATCTGTTTGTCAGGATAGCTCTCCGCTCTGGGCTGCGGCGGATAGCGTTCCACATTAGGTGGATTCTGACTAGGTTCAAAATTGGAATGGAAGTATGCCTGGCTTCTCTATTTTTTTTGAATAAAAATATAACTTGTTAAAAAGTAAAAATGAAATCAAAGTACACAGTAAAAGCTTCAGAAATGAGTTATAATAAAAATGTATCACATACTTCATGAAGTAATGTATTTAGAGTCACTAAGTGCCTTCCTTGAACATAAGCCAAATTCATTTGACTATGAAAAATGTCGATGGAACTCGTGGGGTCATAAGGTCATGGGATACTGGAAGCCAATATTCTGCCAAGAGCTCTATATTGGCTTGAAAGAATGTCAGCTGGCGTTGGAAATTTTCCAGTGCAGAGAATTTTTATTGTTGTTGTTACCTGTAAGTAGTTGTACAAAGGGGCTTCAATTCCACATGTTGGTTTTTTTAGGTACAATGAAACTTGATCAGTGTTACTCTCTCCCATGATTATTCTCTCCCATGTCTCATTGTAATGTGAAAATGAAACCAGGTAAACAGAGGATGTGTGGTGTTAGAAGAACTTCTTTAAAAAATCTAGGAGCCTTTTATTTATCAATATCAGATAGGAGGAAGGCTACTTGTGAGATTTTTAAAAAGCGACTCTTCAAAAAATTTCAATAGAAGTAGATACTCAGTTATCCATTCAAACATCGAGCACCTGTATGATAAAATTTTGCACTTCTATCTGTAAAATCGTTGCATTTATATCAGTCATTGTCAGAATAGATTTAACCATTGTGTCGTAGAAGCCAAATACTAGATAGTTGCTATTATTCCCTAAAGTTATTTTGATGAGAGACAAGTTCTGGTTAATCCTCAAGGCTGGAGCTATAGCTTCTCTTTCTGTGGGCACCATTGGGCTTATTCATAATGACATTCATTACATTTGGCTTGAGGCTGTGCAGTAGCTGTTTTTCCAGCTGATCTCAAATTCATCATTGTCCTCACTGGTCGTCTGGGCACATGCAGTTCCTGTAATTGCTCCTGTGGAAAGGAGCCAGGCCCCTTTTTATAATATTGCACAACCCATTCTCATGGGACTGTCTCATGTGATAGAATTGTTTTCTTACACAACTCCAAAGTCACATGCCACTTAACCACTTTCTATTTCTTGACTCGCAAAAGAAAACATCTGTTTTAGCCAATCCGACATCTTTCTCCTTAGCCTCCTAAACTTTTCTCAGAGTTCAAAAATTAAAATTCTTTAAGGCACTATTCCTTGAGAATGGTCTCTGCTGTGGATTACTTGGATGGACAGAAATAAATCCAACTCAAATTTAAAGCAATTATACCAATTATACATAGAATTCTAAAGACATCTACAGAAGACGAATATCTCTAAGTGTAGGGTCATGCTGTAATCGTGATGTGATGTGGTTTTTCAGCTGTTACTAGAACAGGCATAGATGAAAAGTATGGTGGGCCCACCGTGTCTGTCTATTTAGCCACTTTCTGGTTAGAAGAATCTAACTTCACACTGCTAGGATTTAGTACCTGTCCTCCATCATTTGCCCCTATTTGTCTAAAGGAATTAATAATTTGTGACTCACAGATTGGAAAATGTAATGCATAAAATAATCCAGAATATAGGACTAGATAGACTTTTCCCTCTATATCTTCCAATAGATGCAATAGATGGAGTCTAGAGTCACTCAAGACTGTGTGTTTTCCTCCTGGAGCAATCTGCAGTTAAGCTTGATTTCCTTCTTTTGTGTTGTGGACATGATATTGTGACAGTATTTTCTTTTTATTAAAAATGATAAAGCCTTTCAGAAGATGAGTAGGCAGGTAAGCAATAATCTCAGAAATGACTATATTTTGAAGAGATGCTCCTAAATAAATGTATAATGAACTGTTATGGATGCCTTTTTATATTAAATGGATTAGTTCTTGAGTGAGGACAAATAAAATGTATATAAAGTTTATTTTTTTAGTTTTCTAAGAGGAGAAGAAAATATTGGAAGGATATCTTTCTGTTTGCTTGTTGAGGATTATATTGCCTTCTCCAAATTCCACAGTGAATTTTCTAAATTTCCAGAGATCCCAACTACTCACCTACTCTCAATGCTGGGGCTGCTGTTGCTACCTGAATGGGTTCTGTGGTTTGAGCTATCCAGCCTTCGGGGAGGACTGAGTGGAGCTGAGGTAAAAATGAAGTCTGTGCTTTTGGCCACATGGTAAAGCAAGGAGAAATTCAAGCAATGTGACAAGATAGAAATAAATCAAGAACCTCAACTCCTGAGACAGTGGGGGAAGTAGTGTAACATAAACTCTTCTTCCCTTGCTTGCTTCAGACATACACTCATCCCTTGGGTTGCGAATCCTAAAATAATTAAAAGCCTGTGTTAGTTCTAGATGGTTACAGGATCATCTTGTTATTGGCTGGGGCTCCATTCTTTTTTGTTTTGTTTTAAATTATTATCTTTAAGTAGTTGTACAAAAGAGTTGCCAACAAAGCAGTTTCTGAATACAGTGCATCTTGGTCTACAACCATCCCACCCCCACTCCTCTTTGTCCCTTGAAAAGATGGCTCAGAAGTGAACCTCACAAATGTCTCTGTTTCTGTATTCCTGCCAACACTAGGAACTGGCTACCCTATTAGCTGCTTTTGACGTTTAAGGAGAATGTTCTTAGATCCCCGAATTTCTTCCTTTAATCTAAAGCCCCAACATTTCAGGATTGATTTAATGAGTGGCAATTACTACAATAATTAGAAGGATAGACCATTATATGAACTCATTGTCATACTACTTTCCTTATTATGTATAGGAAGGAAGAAAGAAAACTTCTTTGCCATAAGTAGATAAAAATCGCACATGTCTACTTAAAAGGACAGACTAGATTATGAAGCCTTTCATAAAGAAAATGCCAGATCCTGCCAGCATATTGCATATACTCAAAGCACTATAGTTGCATTGGAACTATTGCTAGTCAGTAAAAGAAAGTGAGTCAAAAGGTTAAAGTTGAATATTTTTAAGATTAAAATTCATAGCACTGGTTTTAGTTTGAAATTGTGAACTGCATTTTATTTAGACAGAGTTTCTTTCTGAGTGAACTATTTGAGCAGAAATAAAGAGATTACTTGACAGAGTTGGGAGTGGGATCGAAGGTTGAAAATTTAGGCAGATCTCCATAAATGAAACAGGCAAGAGAAAATCCCAATTAATTACTCACTACGAGAAATATTGTGCAGTGTCTGGTGATTTGACAGTTAGTTGATCTGAAGAGTCCACACATCCTTGACCCCCATGCTGAGTTTATAGGCAAGCTAGACCTGGAGAATAGGTGACCGTGAATATTTAGGGAAGGGACATATGAAGATGAATCTTGAAATCTTAGAAGGTCTGAATTCTTAATGTACTTGTGTTACTCTTATCATCATAGGAATGAAACAGCATAATAAAGCTTACTTATCACCTTTAAATTTTACTTGTGCATCATCTGTGAGAGAACAAAACCAAAATCAAGTCACATGAAGGAAAAGATTTAATTCTAAAGAAGAGCTAGTTAGTAGGCATATAATCACCATTCTATGGAAATTAATAAATTATTTACATTTTTCTCATCACATACAAATGGAATTGGTATTCATTGGTATAGGAATTTGCATTGCTTTTGTAATTTCATCCATATTTGAAAAGTATGATCAGTGGAAATACATACATATGTATATATATATATACATACATATATGTAGATACACATATATGTGTGTGTACATATCTATATACATAAAGGAAGAGAAAGAAAGAGACATACAGAGAGACTCCTAGGATTCCTGTTCATAGCTTGCAGATTGGTCTGTTCCTATTAGTATATTTAATGAATTGGGCTTGCTATTGGTCCCTTTATAAATGACTGTGGAATATCAACTCTCCTTCAGCTATACTGTTAAATTACCACTTGTCATCAATTATCTCTGGGAGCACCTGAGGTTCAGTCACAGAAAAGGCTTACTACTCTTTTTCTTTCATGTTGCCTTCAGTGAAGACCAGGTCCAGAATTCACTTGAAATATGACTTCTGTGCTGTGCAGTTTGTGATTGGTTTGACTCAACTTGCTACGGTCCTGATATGGCTTCTTAAAGGTTTTCCTCAGGAGGCTGGTGATTTCCAAGTAAAAATGCAAAGATTCTCCCTCTTTACTATTGAACTTTCACTTACCTTGGGGGCTCTGAAGATTTAGAGGATTGTTCTTTAAAATTTGTTTTTATTTTATTGTTAGGAGTTACAGTTACTTAAGAAATGAGTACATTGCTTGTTGAACATTGTTAATCCCTCATTTTCTCCCACTTTCACTCCTTCCCACCGAAACCCCTCCCCACCAAGTTGTAAAGCTCATTTCCAACGTTGCACCTTGTATCACTGTTGCATTAGTTTAACTTTGGTCCTTTGTCTCAACATTTTAATATCCCCATTCCCTTCTCCAAACCAGATATAGAGGCTTAGAGATATTTCTTCAGAGGGTTGAGAACCATCTCCCAGAATAAAAGCATCTCTACTTCTTCATATTTCCCAGAATCTGCTCTAGATATCAGGAACTAACATCTCTCTTTCCCTCTAGGCTTTTTTTTTCCCCATCAAGTACCATTTATTTAAATAACAATCCAAAAGCATGTTAGAGGTAAAAAGGTTGCAGCAATATGAAAATATAGAATTCTGAAAAAAAAGTCTGGCAAGTTAAACATGGACCTAATAACACAGTATTCTGCACTACTACATAATGAAAAATAAATCTGTTATAACTCAAGCAATCTTGGTTCAAGTTCAGATAAACAAAGCTACTATACTATGTATTATTATTATTGGAATTATTATTACTAAAATTATTTTTCAGCCACCATGACCACTAACTCCAGAGTTAGTAGAGACAGCATTCAGTGGACAAGGCAGCTGGTAGACATGGGTTCTAAATTTAGCTAAACAATACATGTTATAAAAATATAAAAATATAAATATAATGTTATAAACATATTTATTTTCTTCTAAAAATTCAGCCTCATGTAACTGTATTTGAAGATAGGACCTCTATTTAGGTAAATAATGTTAAATAAAGTATTAAAGGAAGGGCTATATTGACTAGGACTATTGTTCTCATTAGATAAACAGGGGAAATAGAGTTGCACACAGAGGAAAGCCTATAAGAAGATGAAAGTCTGCAAGCCACAGAACATTCAGAGGACACCAAACTTAAAAGTACTCTTATCTTTTTATTAATCTCCAGAAATTTGAGAATAATGAATATTGTTTATGGTGTTTTGTTTGTTACAGCTATCCTAATTAACACATTACGTAAGGGAAAATATTTACATTCAAATTTTGATTGCTCATGTCCTTCATGAAATCAGTCCTTAGGTCAGAGCCTTCAAGAACTTATATCTTCTAGAGCAACATTTCTCTTTTATTCCTTAGAATGTAGTAATTATATAAACAACAGCTAGAAAGGTTTCATATTTTATATAGGATTTTTGGAGATAGATTACACTCTTTAGCAACAACAAAGCCATTGAAAAGCATGTAAAACTTCTGACTCCTCAAATTTAACTGAGTAGCCTACTGTTGTCCAGAAACTTAACCAATAACATAAACAGCAGGTTAACACATATTTTGCATACTACGTATATTGTATATAGTGGGAAGTAAACAATAACCATGAGAGATCACTTTGTATTGAGATGCACAATATACTAGAGAAAGCAAGCATATACATAGATAACTAACATTAAATGGTGTAAGCATAAATTACAACACTTGAGCTTCAACATAGCAATGGAAAATGGCCATGAACCAAAGTTAATGTTATGCTGTCACCATTTATTACTGCACTTAAAATGTATTTCTTTATTTTTTCTAGACTGTGAACATCATTATGTATAGCTTGTGCTTGTAAATAGTTTTAACCTTTATAAACAAGTATATTTTTACTCTATGTAATAAATTGGTGAATATTCTAGGCTACTAAATGTAAAAGGATGCTATTATCTATATGTATTTTATAAACTCATGCTGTAACTAATTTTTATTAATTTTTTTCTATGTTTAGACTATGCTTCTCATAGTTTAGATATGCAAATGGTTCACACACATCTTCCAGAATTTTAAAATCCTCCCCATAATTCAAACATAGGTTGTTCAATGTTTGATGTATCATACATAAATGGATTAAAAATTTCTATATATATTTACTTGCTTTAGAAAATCATAACAGAAAGTAATAACTGAAAGTTAGACATGGAAAATTATGAGCAGAATTATGTTAGAAACAATATGTGCCTTGTTCTTGTCTTTTTATCCTTTGTGTACATATTTTAATATAGAGAGTTTATGGAGAATATATGAGCTTTTTTAGAATAGATCAGAAATTTCCTTCACTCAGCTATTTAAATGTGAAATTGTGTTAAGAAAATATGCTTTAAAGGAGAAATTAATGGTTGGGGATAATAAATTACAATGATTATATTTATGTTCTGAGGAATTATATATAAAAATGCCTTTCACTATCAAAGTAATGGAGCTAATAATGGGAGTGGTTCAAATTGTGTATAAAGAACAGTATAGTCATCCAGTATGTTATCAAATACCATATGCCAAGTACCAAGGAACCATCCTATGCAAAGTCTGCTGGAGTCTTGAGCAAATATCACAAAGAAAAAACTTCTTCAAAAGTCTAAGTGTACAGTAAAACAGATTATACAAGGAGATATATATTAACCAAAAGGCTTCCACAAAAACCTCACATTACCTGAACGCAAACTCAGCTCTTGAAGATTAAAAAAAGGGGGGAAAAAAAGCTTTTTTTTTTTACAAGAACAACTTCAGTTTCCTTCAACTTTCTTCAATTTCTTCTAAAATATACACTAATTGACCTGAACTAAATAGAAGGATAAGGAAGGAGAAAGAATCTCCCAAACTCCTGAAATGATCTCTAGTATACAATCTTGCAGGTGAACAATTATTAGATTCCTTGACTATTGTTTTTTCTTGACCCTGGTCTGCTTCTACTTTGTGCCGTATGCAAACTTTTATAGAATAAGCAACTGGGGTATGGTATTTATGATTTATTTTTTATATAAATAACATCAAAGAAGAGAAGGCACCCTAGGAAAGTTGGTCAACTAAAACTATCTCAGATTCTTGAACTTGGCCTTCAGTAATGGCTCAGAAAGGTTCTTAATGGTTGAATCAAAGTACCAGTTTTCATCTCTATTTGTCCTTCCCACCTATTCCTATTTCCTGTTGGTAATGCATATGGTTGAAATAAGGCTGTTTCCATTCCTATCCTGGAACACTATGTGACCCAATGCTAAAACAAGCAGAATATTCTGGAAGAAGCAAGTGATTCGGTGGGAAATGGGCATGAAATTTAAAGTATATGAATGTGACAGAATCTCATCACTTTTTAAAGTGCTAAACAAAATCTTGTTTTGATGACAATGAGTAAAGATCCAGGCAACCTCATGAATTAAAGAAACCAGATTAGAATTAACTCAACACAATGGACATAATAGAAAGGTGTAAAGAAACCCAATCCTTAAAATATTGTTTTTATTTTATTTATTTGGTGTTATTTTATTTGTATCACTGAAGTTTGAACTTGACCTAATGCTTGCTAGGCAAATACTCTACTACTGAGCCATGCTTCAGCACATTTTGCCTGGTGGTCCTGGTATTGTGATAATCCCTATCTCTGCCTCTCAGTTAGGAATACAGGTGCAAGCCACTGTGCCTGGCTTGAAAAATGGTTTGACCAATTGATTTCTAAAGCCAGCCCCACCAACCCAAACTATGTGCATTGTTTCCCTCCACATGGTTGAATTACTGTTTAGCCACAATCAGAACACTCTACAAAATGGCTATTAGCATATCTCTCTAATAATTATTTACTTATATGAATCATGTATTTCCTCTTAGGATTCTATAAGTAATGCATTCTATAAGTAACAGAATGCTTGTTTCGTGGTTTGGTATTTTTCTTTGATATTCTCTCCCCATCAATTAAGTGTAGATATTACATCTTCAATTGAATTCCCACGTTGTCAATATTTACCTATTGTAGAAGCAATAATAGTAGAGGCATAGGAAGAAGGCTCTATGAGACAATAGAATTATATGAATACTATAATATTTGCCTTCTAAAAGCACTCACTTTAAAAAGTGAGGTCAGACAAAAGACAGGTATATAAATGTCATGCTGTTTCTGTCTTTTTAGTACATATTTTTTTCTTTTCTATTATTGGACTCTATTTGAAAAGAGAAATCTTCACAGATTATTTTTGATAAGCAGTAATTAAGAGTCTAGTTTGTCTACCCAAGAATTCACAGGAATTTAGATATGAACTCTTTATTTCTAAGCTTCCCTTTCTTTTTCTTTTCTTTCTTCTTTTCCTTATTTTTAAGTAGTTGTACAAAGGAGTTCCCATTTAATAAAGCAGTTTATAAATATAATGCCTCTTGATTAATGTCACCCTTTCAAACTTCTCCCCTTTCCTCTCCACCCTTCCCCTCACTTGTCTTCATTTTATAAGATATATATTGAATTCTTTACTGCATTGTCCCCCTCTTCTCCTTTTCCTTAGTCTACACCCTTTGTGGTACATACATCTTCAGGGTAAGAAAAGAATGTCATGAGACACAGTTAGCAATAATTGTCATTATAAACTTAGAAAACCCTCTTTTTTAAAATCTCAGGTCCAGGTAGCAGTGTTAGACCCAGGGTTTAGACCAGGGCCTTCTATACCATGCTTAAGCTCATTACAATTATGACCTGAAAGAGTTCAGTATCTCATAAAATGAAGACATACCAATTATAATTCTTCCCAATATCTTGGAAAGATTCAATTAATTCATCACGCATATCCTTGCCAGATTGTGAATGCCACCAACTTCTGTAACAGGCTTCTTCTGTAACAGATGTGAATGGAGCTCCTTTTCAAGAGCAAGTGATTTGTGATTTTATTTGTAAGAGCCAATGGGAGACTCAAAATCAGACCTGAAGGTTGGAGCCAAACAGAAAAATGAATGATGCTAGAGTAAGGAGTCCTAGTTTTTCACACAGTAATAAAGGTTTATGGTTAGTCCAATACACCATAAAGAATCAAGAGATCAAGGTCAAACTAGAAGACTGAAAAGCATAAACGAATGGTAACAAATAGAATACTTCGTGTTCATAACACTTTGATTGGATTTCACTAGCCATTAATTAGTACAAACTCGATAAAGTCCATCTGTATAAATGTTCATAATTTTTGGAAGAGATGATAGAGACCCCCAGGAGTTTTCTGGAATCCATTATTGCTATAATATAACAGATTATATATTCAACCCCAAACCTCAAAACCCAGTAGACTGAAACAGAAACATTGCTCAACAAAGCTGATTTTTTTCATTGGTTCCAAGATTTCCAAATGTTTTAAAAAATTAGCAATTTATTTCAAAGTAAACAACGGTCTAAAATAAAAATATTCTTACATATATCACAAAGCCAGAGGCTCTCCCCTACCACCAATACTCATTAATCTGAAATCCTAAAAAGAATGAGAGTGTATTGATCAAAACTAAAAGTCTATTGTTGGTTTTTTTTTTTTTTTGCTGAATTTCTTTTTAAGATAGCCTCAAATTATGGCTTGCACAAGGCCAACAGAGAATGTGTGGCTGGAAGCCACATGCATGACACCATTCAAAACCAAGAACATTTCTCAAAGGAAAGCATACGTTAGATTTGGGGAATGTTTTTAATTACTTAGGCGCCTTTGCACTTGCAGTCTGGGTAAACTGCCAATTTATAATTGTGGTTTATCTACTATTGCCTGTCCCTAAATATTTCAGCAGAAAGGTACTTCAAGAAGTAAACCCAGTGTATCTTAGACTGAGCATATTATGGATACAGATTAATTGTCCTGTACACCCACACATTATAATGAACTCTGGAATTCTTTGACCTGTGAATATGTCTAGTGAATGTTCCGTTACTACAAAGCTTCTGATTAAAAGAAAGTTAGATGAACCTAATCATTGAATAGCAATCTGAAAAGTTGGAAAGAAGAGAAAAGTGATTCTGACATCTCTATATCCTTCCATTGAAGACTAAGAACTTCAAATAGCATTTGATTTAGAAAGGGAAAATGCAAAAGCACAAGAAATGTACTCACTGCCTTACATAGGAATCTGTAACCCCTCTGTACCACACTTTGACAATAAAGAAAAAAGTTTAAAAAACGAGAGAATAGAATTAGCTAGCTCTGCATATTAGCAGCTTTTAAGCCCATCAGTTAGACTTTAATTTCTGTGTGTGGTGTGTTTAACTTGAGCTCCCTCCAATCCACCTGATTGGATTCCCTCACCACTTATAAAAGAATCACAAGCTAGTGCTTAAGACTGTAATTAGAATCAGGCAGTAATTTGTGCTGGAAGATTTTGGGTGGTAGTGGGGCAAAGCTTCTTGCCCCTTCTGTTTCAATTTTTTTTTTCACATAGATGATGAATAATGATTATATTTCAGCCAATTACTGCTGTGATAATGGATGTATATGTGCAGGCATAACAAAAGAGTTTAGACATTTCATTTCCATAAAAAGTCAGTATGGTATAAAAATAAGCTTATTATTCACACAGTCATTAATTTCAGTAAAATTGGAGAATGACCAAAGATGAATCCTATCTCACCCAGTATCTGCCTCTTCTAATTTCCCTTCTGTGGGCTAGTTTAAGAGAAAATAAAATAAAATTGTGCCTATAATAGAATATAAACATAAAATACAATGTCTACTTTTTGGCCAGTCCTGGGGCTTGACTCATGGCCTGCTGGTACTCTATCACTTGAGCCACAGCGCCACTTCCAGCTTTTTCTGTTTATGTGGTATGGTACTTAGGAATCAAACCCAGGGCTTCATGCATGCTAGGCAAGCACTCTACTACTAAGCCACATTATCAGTTCCCCAAAATGTCGATTTTAAAAGAATCCAGATTCTTTAAACTTAAAGTTAATGGGAATTTCTGATTTATTTTGGCTGTTATGCTGAAAATGATGTTTTCTGCAGAATTTTTATAGCTACTAAAGGTTTAGTTGTTCCTATAATAAAATGTTCCTCAACAAAGGGTCATAGTTTCCATCTTTAAAAGATTTAACATGACTGGTCCAATGACATAGGCTTCTTGAAAAACTTTAGTAGTCTTGCATTACATTAGTAGTTTTGTGATCCTGATTTTAAGATGTGATTTTTAAAATTATTTTACCTGGTGCCACTGTTTCACGCCTGTAATCCTAGAGTCTTGAGAGGTTAAGATAGAGAGGCCAGAGGGTTGAAGTCAACCTAGGCAGAAAAGCCCAGAAGACTCATCTCCAAAATAACCAGCACAAAGTTGGGCTGGAGGCATGAGCTACAACAGCTAACTGAGCGAGTATGAGGCCGTTGAGTTCAAGCCCTGGTATCAACAAAGATAAACTAATAATATAAAATAATCATTTAACTTTTAAAAGTGAATGAATTTATAAATTGAATAAACAAATTAAATCTGAGATTTGTGGTTGAAGCTTTTGGGGTCACAAGAAATAAACCTGGAATTCAATAAACCGAATTGAATAAAGAGATGTAAGATAAGGGGGCCATTAGCCGAATTACCTCTACAGAATTAACATATGGTTAGACTAAGATAGGAGAAAGACATTTATCATTCCCTTCCATGATACTGATCAATATCTTTGCATTGATTTCAGCATTGTGATGACATAACTTTGTTTTGAGTCTCAAAGCATACATATTGTTTGTAAATTTCTTCATACCCTGCTTTTTCTTTGTCATGAGCCTTACTTCCCTTTGAGCAAATTTCAGTGTTGGATCACCTCCATCTCTTTTCTATTCAACATATTCCATCTTTCCACCCCATACTCACTCTAACTTCCAGCCATCGTAAAAGCCTAATCCTTTCCACTCTGTCTTCCAATCCTTTCCCCCAACTGTGTGGGAATTCTCCTTCTAGAGATCCAGTTCATTTCTATTCTTATGTTTTATTTGGTATTGTAGAAAAAGTCCAGGATTGGGTTACATATTTGTCAACTACTAACATAAACTTCTTAACATCTCTGGGCCTTGGGTTTCTTATATATAATTTAGGAGCTTCATGCAATCATTTCTATAACGTAGCTCACTCCTTATGGTAAATAGCTTAATGTTTTCTTAATATTGTCTTGATTGGCTGCAATTTCTATACAACCTTGAACAGTCATTTCTATATAAATAGTTTTTAATTAAATTTTATTAATAAGATGATGTGCAGAGAGGGTATAGTTACATAATAAGGTAGTGAGTACATTTCTTGTCATATTTGTTACACCCTCCTTCATTTTTCTTTCCCTTCCCCAGTTCAGATAAGCATATATACAATATCCAGTGTACCAGAATCATATACAGTGACCACTTGGGGTACGGTCAAAGGAAATTCACCTAGTAAATTAAACATTGACAACAGTAAAATCCTCCTGTTTCCATCTCTTGGAGTTCATTTTGCTTAGCCTCATCTTATATAATCATATGTATGTAGCTCTTGAGACCTTTTTATGTTTATTTAGTAATTGTTTGGTTTTAGAGAGATGATCTAAAGTCGCTGACCAAAATATGTAGAAATACCATTTGAAAAGAAGTTTGTTGCTTTACAGACATGATCTCTACTCTATATAAATAATTTTTTCATAGTATTGTCTTGCTTTGCTGCAGTTTTACATGGGGATGCTTTGTCTCTCTAACTAGACAATGCAATTTCCAGAAGCGTGCACTAGGACTTCTTTTTCTGCTGTGCTTTCTATCTCCTGGCACAATTCTGAGTGTAATATAGATATTCAATAAGTGCTCATTGATTAGTTTACTGAAGCCTTCTTGGGAAGATTTTTGTTTTATGTCATTACTTCCAACTATATTTTTAACACAGAAGTAGATATTAAAAGCAGTAGTCGGGCTGGGAGTATGGCCTAGTGGCAAGAGTGCTTGCCTCCTATACATGAAACCCTGGGTTCGATTCCCCAGCACCACATATACAGAAAAAAGCCAGAAGTGGCGCTGTGGCTCAAGTGGCAGAGTGCTAGCCTTGAGCAAAAAGAAGCCAGGGACAGTGCTCAGGCCCAGAGTCCAAGCCCCAGGACTGGCCAAAAAAAAAAAAAAAGAAGCAATTGTCCAAGAAATACATGGAAAAAAGAAAGAGAAAACAACAACAAAGTGGAATCCACAACTTGTACATTGTGCCATATTTATGTATGCTGATAATTTTTACATGATATTTAATAAGTAATTCCAATACTTTAAAAAGCAAGTGGGGAAAAATAACCTACAGAGGTAAGGTTTAAGATTGCCTTAAAGAAATTGTTCTATAGGGGGCTGGGAATATGGCCTAGTGGCAAGAGTGCTTGCCTCCTACACATGAAGCTCATGGTTGGATTCCCTAGCACCACATATATGGAAAATGGCCAGAAGGGGCACTGTGGCTCAGGTTGCAGAGTGCTAGCCTTGAGCGGGAAGAAGCCAGGGACAGTGCTCAGGCCCTGAGTCCAAGGCCCAGGACTGACCAAAAAAAAAGAAAGAAAAAAAAGAAATTGTTCTATAGTTTTAGATGGAGAAATAGGCAGTTTCAGAATCAGATAACTGATATGGCTTTCTTCATGAGGATTCAAATATTTCATATAGTTGTTACATAAACACTATTTTAAAAAAGCTAGTGCATGAACATCATGTTTATTACTTAAATGATTTTAATTAAAGGTGGTATGATAGATAATATTATCACTTCCATTCTACTAAACCCTCTTTTGAAGTGACAGTCACCTTTCTTTTTTTAAAATTTAATTTGATTTTATTGTAAAGGTGACACACAGAGGGGCTACAGTTGCACAAATCACAGGTACATTTCTTGTCAAACAGTGTTTTCTTCCTCATTTTCTCCTACTTTCCCTCCCCCTTGACTCCCCTCCCCCCAAGTTGTAAAGTTCATTTTCAGCATAGTGTCTGGTGAGTATCACTGTTACACTGGTTCATACTTTATCCCTTGTCTCACCATTTTGTTATACCCCTTGCCTTCCCCAAATCAGACAAACATATATACAAGGAACAGAGTACCAAAATAAAAAACAGTGCCAAGGGATAAAAATAAGGAAAAAAAATGAAGGAAAAAAGAAATAACTTCACACAGAACATAATAAAACCTGTTGTTTCCATTTCGTGGAGTTCATTTCAATTACAATCATTTTATATGGTCATATGTACGTAGGTATTGAGCTACTGTGATCCTCTGCTAGGATTATCCTAGATATATATTAATTGTTACTGATGAGGAAAACCATGGAGTCTATGTTTCTTTGGGTTTCACTTATTTCACTTAATATGAGTTTTTCCGATTCTTTCCATTTCCTTACAAATGGGATGATGACATTCTTTCTGATGGAAGCATAGAACTCCATTGTGTATATATACCACATTTTCTCAATCCATTCACATATTGAGGGGCATTTGAATTGGTTCCATATCTTAGTTATGGTAAATAATGCTGCAATGAACATAGTTGTGCTGGTAGTTTTCATGTGGCCTTGTTTGTGATCCTTTGGGTAGATGCTCAGAAGTGGGGTTACTGGATCATACTGGAGGGAGCTCTATGTTGAGTCTTTTGAGGTATCTCCATACTGCTTTCCCCTCACCCACTTAGTTTGGGAGGAAGGACAAAAAGACTTTAAGTTTGGAAGGCAGAACCTTTTTCTGCCTGCTCAACAAAAGTGATTTGAGAAACCAAAGAAAACTGACCATTATAAGGAAATCAAAGGCTTGATCATAAGTCAACTTTCATATGCCTGGCTGAACCAGAGATTGACATGCTCTTGTAATGTTGTGGCTGCCATTTGTCTTAGACATTTCACTTCCTGGAAGCTAGATGCCCAAGGTAATGGCTGAGACATGGAGGAAACTTTAAGAACTGGACTCTAGTGGGAGGCAATTACACCATGGGGAATCAGCACCAAAATTGAATAATGTCCACTTAAGAGAATGGCTTGGGTCACACCTGCATGAATTAATTCCCTCAAGGGTAGTGTTACAATATGAAACCACCCCACATGCTTGGCCCTCTCTGAGTGGCTAGCCTGTCTCTGCTATGCTGTGATGTAGACTGAAGGTCTTCCCAGATGCTGGTACCATGCCATTTTAATTTGCCAGTCACTGGACACAAGAGCCCAAATAAGAATTTTTTGTTGTTACATATTACCCAATGCCAGGTATTTTATTTTAGAAACTCCAGGTGGATAAAGACAGGAGTCTACATAAATTTAGTTTATGTTAGTTTTTTCCTTTTTTTGCCAGTCCTGGGCCTTGAACTGAGGGCCTGAACACTGTCCCTGGCTTCTTTTTGCTGAAGGCTAGCACTCTGCCACTTACAGCGCCACCTCTGGCCATATATATATATATATGTATGTATATATATATGTATATATGTATGTATATACATGTATATACATGTATATATGCATATATGTATATATGTATATGTGCATGTATGCATATATATGTATATACATGTATATACATATATACATATATATATACATATATATATATATATATATATATATATATATATATATTGCTGAGGAATAGACCCCAGGGCTTCATGTATAGGAGGCAAGCACTCTTGCCACTAGGCCACATTTTTTTAGCTTAAATAAATAAAACCAATTGGAATCCTCCTTGGCATTTTGAGACTAAGGCAACTTTTTCCTTGAGTCAGTTGCCAACACATTCTAGAGTTAGAAGGTCAGTTGGTTTGGGGAGATGAAGTGGCACTTGTGAACTAAAGGAGAAGCAGAGGCAGTTGTTTGCTAGATATGCTCACAGAACACTAACAACATTTGTAAAGCAGAATCAAGGGCTCACATTGTCTTCAAGTGAAAAAAATGTGAAGTAGATGTTTTAGCTATTATTCCAATGTTCATGAAGACTGTTGCCTATTCTTGATCATCTCACACAGACCCAGAATCTCTGACAACTTCTTCATCTCTCATCTCTACTGTCCTCATCACACTGTTCCTTCCCTCCTTCCATCTCCTACCACATCCCTTCTCTTTCGTATGCCACTTTGAACAAGATCCATTTCTCATTCCCAAAGCTTCTGCGACTAGAATAAAGTATTCTTTCATGCTTTCTACCATGGTGGTTATGTAGTAGTGAAAAGAGATTCTTTTTGTCAAGGTAAAAATGCTCATAATAAGATGTTTTTACATAAGATACTTACAAGATAATGGCCCAATGTGGCTACTAAAACGTTTTGTGATCCTAAATTTGTACTATTTAGAGTCTTATTAGCTCTTCACTATTGTTTGTATTTTAGGAACAAATGAAGGAAAATAATATACTATATATAATATATAATAATATTTATTAATGTTCCAACAAATTATACAAAAATAAAATTTATGTGCTTCAAAAGTACATATGATATAGTTTTCTTAATTTTTGAAACAAGCTGTTATGCATATAAAGAAGCAAAACATTTTTCTAACAAACTCATTTAATGAAATAAAATATTCATGAAGTAATGGCAACTTTATGTGTGTATATACATATATATACATATATATTTATATTATTGTAAAGGTGCTGTCAAAAAGGTAAGTCAGGTAACGAGTACTTTTATTTTTGGACAACATGACCCCTTCCTTTGTTTTCTTCCAGTTCCTCCCAACTGATCCCCCTTCCCGGACAAGTTGTATAGTTCATTTTCAATACATTGTCTATTAAGTCTCACTGCTCCATTTGTTCACATTTTGTCCCACAGATAAACTTACATCTAAGACAGAAGGTACAGAAATTTAAAAAAAAAAGGCAACAATTCTGCAATAAACATAGTTGTACTGGTAGCTTTCACATGGCCTTGTTTGCAATCATTTTGGTAAATGCCCAGGAGTGGAATTTCTGGGTCGTAGGGAAGCTCTATGTTTAGTCTTTTGAGGAACCGCCATACTGCATTCCAGAGTTGTTGAACAAATTTCCATCCCCACCAATAGTGTAGTAGTATTCCCTTTTGACCACCCCACCAGGATCTGTTATTGTTAGCTTTCTTGATAATAGCCTTTCTAACTGGGGTGAGGTGGAATCCCAGTGCTGTTTTGATTTGGATTTCTTTTACGGCCAGAGATATTGAACAGTCTCTTCATATACCCATTGGTCATTCTTACTTTTTCTTTTGAGAAGTCTCTAAGTTTTTATCACATTTATTAATTGAGTTGTTTATTTGAAGGTTTATTTTTTTAGTTCATTAGTTTCTTGAGTTCTAAGTGGATTTTAGGAATGAGACCCTTGTCTGGGGCATAGCTAGTAAAAATCTTCTTCTATTCAGTGGGCTTTCAATTTCAATCTTGCTAGCTATGTCCTATTCCATGTAGAAACTCTTCATTTTGATGCACTCTCATTTGTGATGATACTGGATCTGCAGAAAATTTCAACCAATGCCTAGTTGCCTTACTTGCTCACCCACTCTTTCTTTTAATTGAAATCAGGGAAGCAACTCCATTTGTAATACCTCAAATAAAATATACCTAGGAAGCTAGATCCTTAGATATCACCTGCATGACAAAAGATGAACTAATTCCACAATGGTACTCACTTGAAACTATGTTGGAAATGAACTATGCATCTGGGGGTGGGGTGGATTAAGAAGAGGGAAGTTGGAATAAAAGAGGGAGTAGAGTCACAGTGTTTAAAAAGAAATGTACTAGTCTGGGGGAAGACAGCAGAGGAGCAGCAGAGCCCTATGTGGGCTCCCTCAAGTATCGCAGTTTTCCCATCACAGAGACACTTTTACCCCTAGAAAGAGAGCAAAAGTAAGTTATAACAGGATCACGATTCTGGCCAGGAAGGAAAAATCCACTCTGCTGGCCTGAAAACACAGATTTGAGCTCCAGGCGGCATCTCGCCACCACGCCAGTGCAGGCGCCTGCACAGTGCCGTGGACTCCCCACAACTGAAGCACTCAACGAGACCGGGGGAAAATCCTCCAGATGGTGGCAGACACACGCGGATCGCAGGCTGCACATGGATGGGCCGAAATCACAGAGAAAGTGTGAGTACCCCCACGAAAGACATTCTCACTCGCGCCCACAGAGCAGCTCCTTCCCCCACAGCTGCCAGAGCAAAGTGCCATCTTTGACACTGGCACAGGGCCAGACCAGACTGGAACTAAAGTGGGCCTGGGGAAAGCAAGGACAAAGCAGCCATCTTTGAGAAGGGCAAGAGGGACCAACCAGTGAGAGCCAGCTCCACCCAGGAGAACACCCCCTGCCCTGGCAGGAGGCTTGTTCTGGGCTGTGGCTCACACACTCAGAGTTGCCGGCCCTCCCTGCCGGAATTTCTAAACTAAAACCGAAAGCGGTGACTAGCTACCGGCGGCACGGGACAGCCAGACGGGAGAACAAACTGTTCTCGAGACAGATAATCGGTCCCATCACAGGGGAAGCCCAACTCCCAGCCACAAAAGGAGCTGAATTCCATAGCCAGCTCCACAAGGCGGCCACCCAGCCAAGGAGGGAGGAACCTCCCCCAGGCAAGTGACTCTCAGCCCGTCAAACCAGGCCAGAGGCGCCCTGCCCTGCTGAGTCCACAGCCTATTCATAGCCAGGCCTTAAAGGCCGCAGCCCTACAGCAGACAGGAGGAGCCACGGTTCCCAAGTCTGCTCACGTCCCCATCTATAGAGGATGCCCAAGGCCTACCTGCAAGCTGTATGAACCACAGAGACCCAGGATTGCACCAACAGGGGAGAAGTGTCATTGCAGATCCACTCCCTGCAAACTGAAAGCAAGTCAAACCAGCCAAGCAGCAAAGTAGACTGCAGACCATCACAAGGAAACCAGAGACTGTAGAAAGCCCACCCAAACAAGGAAGACTCCATTTAAAAAAAAAACAAAAACATTTTTAAAGCTTTGTTTCTTTTTTTTTCTTCTTTTTTTTGCTCATTTCTGAAACATCATTGGTTTTTTGGTTCTTCATTATTACCTGTTTGTTTTATCCTTTGTTTGTTTGTGTGTGTGTGTTTTCTTTTTTGGTTGTTCATTTTAACTTTTTTTTCTCTTTCTTTAAATAACTTTTCTCTGTTTTGTGAATTTGTATTCCAGTATTTTTTCTTTATTTCTCTCTTCTCATTATTTTTCTTTAAAAATTTACTTTCCTATGAATAACTCCTCTACTCTTTCCTGCTAACACTCCATTGACTATCATTGTAACCTTGTTCTTTCTACTTATTCTACTCTTCTCCACATTTCCACGTCACTGAAACTAAACCAAGTCATCCCCCCTCCCCATACACTTTATTCTCTTTCATATCTCTAACTTACCTTCCTGACTTCCAGGACCTCCAGATTCCATTGACCCCTGCTTATTGGATAGAGGGTATCTCTGCTCAAACACAGTGAATCAAAGGGGTTCAAAGACAAAGACATATAGTCCAGAAAGAACTTAATATAAGAACAAAAATTGCCCATAGGGGTGTAACAGTAAATAAATAACTACTGATTACAGGGCTCAGGAGTGGTTGTTATATCAAAATTGTATTCTTCAGAAACACCAAATCTAACTTTATATACAGGTATACAAGGTATCTGTATATAATTGTGAACTTCTAAGATTTATACAACAGTGCTCGGTAAGGTCTGCTTTGGGTCTTATACGGTGCTCATGAGTGCTTGTAGATTGGTATTCCCAATCCAATTGGGCAGAAGAAACACGAGAAAGATGACAAACAATGAAAGCTCATCTCCCACTCAAAACAAGCACAAAGAAGAGCAGTAAATCAAAGACATAGAAGAGAACCCTCAAAATGCTCTACAAAATCTACTGATAAGAATGTTAAATGAAAAGTTTGAAACTCTTCCGTCAACTACTCTAAAGCATGAGGAGGCAAACCAAAAATTAATGGAGAATTTCATAGCCTCCACAAATAGAAAGATAATTGAACTTCAAGATCCAAACAAAAAGATAGCTACCCAGCTAAAAAATTTGAGACACAACACTCAAAACCAAATCAATGAAGTAAATGAAGTAAAGAAGTCCATGCAGGACCTAACAGATAAGAACAGCAAGGACATGGAGATCATCAGGAAATTCCAGTCAGAAGGAAAAGAGATTCAGAATCAAGTAGCTAGCCGACAGTCCCGACTAACTGAAACAGAGGATGGAATCTCAGGAGCTGAAGATTCCCTAGAATCTATGGAGAAAGATAAAAAATCAACAAAAAACAAATCCAATTGACAAAACAGATCACTCCGGGAGATTCAAGATACAATCAGGATGCCCAATTTAAGGATAATAGGTATTGAGGTAAAGCTTAAGAAGGAAGTTAATGGAATAGGCAACCTATTTAACAGAATAATAGCCGAGAACTTCCCAAATATCCAAAAAGATAGGCCTATACAGCTACAAGAAGCATTTAGAACCCCAAATTGACCAGCCCAGAATAGGACATCCCACAAACGCATTGTGATCAAAACAGGATCAGTAGAGTCCAAGGAAAGAATTCTTAAAGCTGTTAGGAAGAAGAAGACAATCACATATAAAGGAAAAGCAATGAGAATTACCCCAGACTTCTCAGCAGAGACCATGAAAGCAAGGAGAGCCTGGAATGAGGTATGCCAAACCCTAAATAAAAATAACTACCAACCAAGAATAGTGTACCCAGCTAAACTCTCATTCATAGACGAAGGTCAAATAAAAGTCTTCCACAGTAAGGAAAAACTGAAACAATGTATTTCCACCAAACCAACTGTACAGAAAATCCTCAAAGATAGACTATACAGGGAAAATAATCAAGATCCCAATACAGACAGAGAAATGAACCTTAAATAGTAAACCAGAATATCAGATCAACAAATGAGAAGACTCAGCCTTTAACAAGATAGGGATAACGAAAGAAACAAATGATCAGCTCTCAATCCTAACTCTCAACATTAATAGACTTAATTCTCCAATCAAATGACATAGGCTCATAAGTTGGATCAAAAATCAAGATCCATCTTTCTGCTGCCTCCAAGAGACACATCTATCCAGCAAAATAAACATCTTCTAAAAGTGAAAGGCTGGAAACAAATCTATCAAGCAAATGGCCCCCATAAGCAGGCTGGAGTTGCAATCCTAGTATCAGACAAAATTTATTTCAAATTAAAAAAGGTAAGAAGAGACAAAGAAGGTTACTACATACTAGTAAAGGGATCTCTCCAACAGGAAGATATAACCATCCTAAGTATCTATACACCAAATACAGGAGCACCCAACTTCATCAAACAAACACTATTGACTCTAAAAACACTCATAGACCCAAACACATTGATAACTGGGGACTTTAACACTCCACTATCACCTCTGGACAGATCAACACGCCAAAAACTAAACAAAGAAACCACATAACTAAACAATTGCATAGACCAACTAGACTTAACCGACACCTACAGAATATTCCACCCAGCAACAACAGAATACACATTCTTCTCAGCAGCACATGGAACATTTTCCAAAATAGATCACATCTTAGGGCACAAAGAAAATCTGTACAAATTCAGAAGTATCAAAACTATTCCCTGCATTCTATCAAACCACAATGGAATAAAATTAGAGCTCAACTCAAACAGCCACCACAGAAAATCCTACAATTCATGGAGACTAAACAACACACTGATGAACCATCAGTGGGTCAGTAAAGAAATTAAAACGAAAATTTAAATGTTTGTGAAATTCAACCGAGATGAGGACACAAACTACCAGCTTCTTTGGGACACAGCAAAGGCAGTACTCAGAAGAAAATTTATATCTCTGAATGCATACACCAACAAACTGGAGAAACAGCAACTCAATCATTTAAGGAAGCACCTTAATTTCCTTGAAAGAGAACAACAAACCAAACCCCAAGTCAATAGACGGGAGCAAATAATTAAAATCAAATCAGAATTAAATCAATTAGAGACGAAAAAAACTATCGAAAGAATCAACAAAAGAAACAGTTGGTTCTTTGAATAAATCCACAAGACCCCTAGCAAACTTGACCAAAAAACGAAGGCAGCACACTCAAATAAACAAGATAAGAGATGAAACAGGTAACATCACCACAGAAACAACCAAAATTCAGACCATAAAAAGGGACTATTTTGTAAACCTTTATACCAAAAAATTCAAGAACCTGGAAAAAATGGATTATTTCCTAGAAAAAGTTCATATCCCCAAACTCAACCATGAAGATTTAAACCTTCGAAACAGACCCATATCCAGTATTGAAATAGAAATGGTAATAAGTGGTCTCCCATCCAAAAGCTCAGGTCCAGACGGATCACAGAGAATTCTACAAGGCCTTCAAAACAGAACTCACACCAATATTTCTGAAACTCTTCAGTGAAAGTGAAAGAGAACGTTCACCACCAGACACATTCTACAAAGCTGGTATAACCCTCATCCTAAAACCAGGCAGGGACTCATCAAGGAAAGAGGATTATAGACCGATTTCCATGATTAACATATACGTAAAAATTCTCAACAAAATTCTGGCCAATCAACTTCAACAGGTCATCAAAAAAATCATACACCACAATCAAACTGGATTCATCCCAGGAATGCAAAGTTCGTTCAATATACTCAAGTCAATTAATGTAATCCACCACATCAGCCGGAGCAAGGTAAAGAAGCACATGATTATATCTCTGAATGCGGAATAGGCATTAGATAAAATCCAGCACCCATTTATGCTAAAAGCCTTGGAAAAACTGGGATTCTATGGAACATTCCCGAATGTAATTAAGGCAGTTTGCGACAAACCAACAGCAAGCATAACTCTAAATGGTGAAAAACTAAAGCCATTTTCTTTAAAAACAGGAACAAGACAGGGATGTTCACTCTCTCCCCTTCTCTTCAACATAGTACTAGAATTCCTAGCCAGAACAATTAGCTACAAAAAAAATATAAAGGGGATCCATATAGGAAAATATGAAATTAAACTTTCTCTTTTTGCAAATGACATGATCCTATACCTAAAGAACCCCATAGACTCTACTCCCTAGCTACTAAAGCTGATCCAAAACTTTGGCAAAATTTCAGGATATAAAATAAAGTGTCAAAAATCAATGGCCTTTCTCTATGCTAACGACCCAAAGTCCGAGGCTGAAATCAGGAAATTAACTCCTTTTGTAATAGCCTAAAAAACCCATAAAATACCTAGGAATAACCTTAACCAAAGAAGTGAAAGACCTCTATGATGAGAACTTTAAAAACATGAAAAAAGAAATTAAGGCAGAACTAAGGAAATGGAAAAACCTCCCATGCTCCTGGATTAGGAGGATTAATATAATCAAAATGGCAATATTGCCAAAGGCTATCTACCAATTCAATGCAATACCCATTAATATCCCAACACTATTTTTTAATGAAATAGAGGAAGCAATCCATAAATTCATATGGAACAATAAAAGACCCAGAATAGCAAAAACAATCCTAAGCAGAAAGAACAGTGCTGGAGGAATTACAATACCAAACTTCAAGCTGTATAATAAAGCTATAGTAATTAAAACAGCTTGGTATTGGCAACAGAACAGGCCTGAAGACCAATGGAACAGAATTGAAGACCCAGAAATGAAACCACAGAACTACGCCTACTTAATCTTTGATAAAGGAGTTAAAATAATAGTTTGAAAGAAAGATAGCCTCTTCAACAAATGGTTCTGGCAAAACTGGTTCAACACATGCAACAAACTAAAACTAGATCCTTATATATCACCCTGCACCAAAATCAATTCCACATGGATCAAAGCCCTCAAAATCAAATCAGACAACCTGGAAACACTAAAGGAAGGAGCAGGAGAAACACTTGGGCTCCTTGGTGCAGGATGGAACTTCCTTAACAAAGACCCAGAAAGGCTACAAATGAAAGAAAGGTTGGACAAATGGGACTGCACCAAACTGCAGAGCTTCTGCACAGCAAAGGACATAGCTCACAAGATAAACAGAAAGCCCAGAGATTGGGAAATATCTTTACCGGCCATTCAACAGACAAAGGCCTCACATCTTAAATATATATAGAACTAAAAAAATTACCTTCCTCCAAAACAAAACTACAAAGAACCAATAGCCCCCTCATCAAGTGGGCTAAAGACTTAAAAAGAGCCTTCTCTGATGAGGAAATGAGGATGGCCAAGAGGCATATGAAAAAGTGCTCTACATCATTGGCCATAAAAGAAATGTAAATCAAAACAACATTGATATTCCATCTCACCCCAGTAAGAATGTCATATATCAAGAAAAGTAACAATAACAATTGTTGGAGGGGATGTGGCCAAAAGGGAACCCTACTTCATTGCTGGTGGGAATGTAAACTGGTTCAGCCACTCTGGCAAGCAGTATGGAGATTCCTCAGAAGGCTAAACATAGAACTCCCCTATCTATGACCCAGCAGCCCCACTTTTGAGTATTTATCCAAAAGACCACAAACAAAATCACAGTAAAGCTACCAGTTCAACAATGTTCATCGCAGCACAATTTGTCATAGCTAGAATCTGGAACCAACCCAGATGCCCCTCAGTAGACAAATGGATCAGGAAAATGTGGTACATATACACAACGGAATTTTATGCCTCTATCAGAAAGAATGACTTTGCCCCATTTGTAAGGAAATGAAAGGACTTGGAAAAACTTATACTAAGTGAATTGAGGCAGACCCAAAGAAACATGGACTTTATGGTGTCCCTTATAGGGAATAATTAGCACAGGTTAGGCAAATCACAGCAGAGGATCACAAGAGCCCAATAGCTATACCCTTATGAACATATAAGATGATGCTAAGTGAAATAAACTCCATGTATGGAAACAATTGTTATATCACAGTTGTAAGTACTTGCAATGTGCCATGTGTAACTGTAGCTTCAATTAATGATGATCTTCTTGTATCACCATCCTGTGGTTGTACCTACACTAGCTCTGTATCTTATCTGAGTATATTGGAAATGGTGTGTACTGGTGTTAGAACTAGGAAATAGAAAGGGAATTCCAAATTTGAGAGACACAGGGTAAAAAAAGACAAACAATTACAAAAGCAATATTTGCAAAACTGTTTGGTGTAAATGAACTGAACAACTCATGGGGGGAAAAGGAAAGGAGGAGGGTGGAGGGGGAAGGAGGGACGAGGTAACAAATAGTACCAGAAATGTATCCAATGCCTAACGTATGAAACTGTAAGCTCCCTGTAATTCAGTTTGATAATAAAGAAAAATAAAGGCAGAAATTCTAGGACCATAAAAAAATAAATAAATAAAAATAAATGTACTCATTACCTTCCTTATGTAACTGTAACTCCTCTCCCCATCCATCACCTTTACTGTAAATAAAACTGCTAAAAACAAAAACAAAAACACCCTGTACCAAAATCAATTCTAAATGCATCAAAAACCTCAATGCAAAACCAGACACCATGACAATGATCTACTTTCCTTACTTGAAGGAATTGCAAGGGATTGTTCAAAGAAGCCTTTCCATTTATTTTGAAGACAAATATATTATTAAAGGCTGATGTATAATCCCTTTAAAAAGTTCATTGTTTTGATAATAAAAATTTGAAAAAAAAAAGTTCAGGGACAGCATCTAGGACCAACACAAAACAATAAATAAATAAATAATAAAACTTTATGCAATGCACTCAAAAAAAATAAAAATAAATAAAAAGTGCATTGTTTACAACATAGTGTCTAGTGAGTATTACTATAAACATATCACTCTCTGTTCATCATCTTTACAATAAATAATAACAAAGAAAGAATAAGGAGAATGTTCAGATAAAAAGAAAATCTGAACTTTAAAGTTCATGAATAGGTGGTCAACAAAACTCATAGAGAAATGAACATTAAAATTTTCCAAGAGAAGCAAAAAAAAAAAAGCTACTTGTTTTTAATCAGAGAATTCTACTAAATTGAGTCCATGTAATTTTTCTTTTCTTGACAGTAGGTACTGCGGTTTGAACTCAAGACTTTGTTTGGTAGGTAAGTGTTCTACCACTTCAGCCATATCCCAGACCTATATTCCTTAGTTCATTTTTCAGATGACCCTTGTACTTCTGCCTCCAACATACTGGTATTACAGAAATGTGGCAATACACTCAGTTCTCCATACAGATTCATGTGGTTTTTGTCTACTCTTGAGTATCTCGTGTCACAAAGTGCTATCAAGTAGTTGTACTATTCTCTCATTTTGGTTCCTGGCATTATCTTGCTTTGCTGGTTTTCTTGTTCATAAGAATTATTAAATTTTGTTTGCCAAGTAATTTTCAATAGATTTTCTAATAGCTATATCAAGAGGATCAAGGCTATGAGTGGAACAGGAGTCCCAGTAGAGAGCAAGGACAATCAGCTCAGGTTTGCATACAAATAAGAACACATTTTTGATTCACCAGGAACAAAACATGCTCAAAATTGCCAACCTACAATCTTCATGTCTACTTTAAGAGGTTACTAGGTTATTTTACCTTAATAAGTAGGCTTTTTGTAAATTTAAATAAAATTAGTTTATATTAATAAAATATTTTTATTTTATCTCTTGCGCTAGTAACTATTTAGAAGTATATGAATAAAAAACTTTGTTAATATATCTGTTTTATTATCAAAATGTTATTAGATGTATATAAGCCAATAATGATGCATCTATTTTTCAGGAAAAACCTTATTTCTTATAATAAGCAATAGTTGAATATTTAGGAGAAATAGAAAGCATGTGGGGTAGATTTTGGCTCAAACTTACTGTGTAGTTCCTGTGTATGTGGATATGTCTCTTTGCCCTGTATTCATGTTGAAAATAGTAACAATCATGTCCTTTCCATGTTGAAGGAAGGCCAAGATGGGCCAAGAGCAGTTTAACAGAATGTTTGAGATGGAAGAGTCTCAGTGGCCATCGAGAGCCAATTTGCTTTGCTGTTCAGAGAGCTCAAGAATAGAAGTCTCAGTACCTGTTTCCTTTACCCTCTACTGCTTATTTTTCTACTGGACTTCTTGGTCACATGCACTGATTCTCAGCTACACACTTCTTTGACTTAGTGAATGGCCTGTGAATAGAAAGACAGTATCATATTTTGCCTTTTGCATGAAAATTCTCATACCCAGTTCTTGGAGAAGTTTTTTCCCCTCAATCCCCAGATCTCTGCTACAGCTTTCTTCCAGTTTCTGTACTTTCCTTATAATTGAAAATAGTATTCGTAAGCATACTAGTAAACACATAAGTAAATATGACTTTCATCTGCATCGTTTCTGCATTTGTGTATACATATTTGTAGGATTGTTTATTTAATGTCTTTCTCAACTTACAATGTAGTTTCCTCATTTATGAAATGTGGATAGTAATAGTTCCCAATTTACAGAGTTATTGTGCAGACAAGCAATTGGTGATATGTGAAGTACATAAGAAGAATTTTGTACATTTTAATATTATTATTATTATAATTAAATTCTAGGCAATGTGTCACTGGCGATCATATGAGATCTTAAAACATTTCTGCAGATAAAGCTGGGTAAAAATAATTTTAGACTCAATAGATTTTTAAATCAACATTTCTGTGTTCTACCATTGGTAGACTATCTGCCGGATATATGTTCATTTTAAGGGCAAATAAATGTTCAGGTTTTAAGTAACTCTGAAAGTGTATTAAAGAGAAAAAGAAATCAGAACTGTTCAGTGAAAAGTTATGTGCTTCTCTGATAGCTTTTTATAAATATCACAGCAGTTTGGAGCCATCCTGTTGAAAACATGCTCTCTACAAAATTTCTATCATTCCTTTCTCAGATATGTTTGAGTTGCTGCCAGGCTCAGGAAACACACAGAGAATCAGATAAATGAGAAGGCTTCCCTTTGAAGGGAAGGTAGGAAGACTTTTGTGCAGCATTCAGTTAAGCTCAACCAAGAGGTCGAAGAGAACCCAGGCTTTGCCTGGCTGGACATCTATAGCTGAAAACTCAACCTATCACACCTGCTCTCAAAAGAAACCATAAAGCATTTTAAAGCTTTGATCACATCACAAAAAACGTTCAATTCGGAGTGAGAAGATGGCGCCGTCACGATAGGAAGGCACCCCAACTCGTTCCAACTGAATAGTGAGCTGGGAACTCCAGCACCCAACCCCATCAAGAATCCAGCAAACCCAACAACCAGAAGCAACAGAGAAACACGGGAAATGAAAAAGAACAAAAAAAGAAGAGCCTATAACCTGAATGGAGCTGGAAAATCTCCGGGTACCCCCCCAACACCTGCTGACCCTGGCCCAAACAGAGCCAGGCTGGGAAAGGGGACCCGGTGATCGGCAGACCGACTGCCGAAAAGTCACGCCAGGAGCGCAGAATCCGGACAGCAGGACTCCACGGACACCAGGGGGAGTGCAGACTGACAGAGACACCAGAGCTGTGGGACTGAACAGCCGGGATCAGAAGTAAGCAGCAGGGGAACCTGAGGTGCAGATGGGGGTAGCTGGGGCCGCCACCACCAAATGACTGATCACCGCACCCCAGCACCACAGCCCCGAAAAATCCACAGCAGCGCGGGACACACACTCAACCCAGGACCAGTAAGTTCCCCATTACCCACCCCCTCCAAATGGGAGACCAGTTCTAGCAGAGACCCAAACTCTAAAAAGAAGCTAGAGCTCCCTCCCTCCCCCTCCCTGCCCCGAGGGAATAAAGAAGCTCCATAGCTGGTGGTGCTAAGACCTCTGGGAGGTCACGGGAACTAACAGAGGCAGAGCAGGGCCAAGGCATCCCCCCCCAAAGCCCCAGCAGAGCCCCCTGAACCTGGCTGCACTGGCCCCGCCCCCTCCCCAGCAGGGGCCCGGGGACTGGTAGGCTTTGGAAGCCCCAGGCTTGCTGGTGAGCAACACCAGCATAGCAGGGTCACCTGGGCCCGAACACATGCCCCCTCACAGCGGAGGCACAGAGAGCCTGTGGGCACAAACCCGCGCCCAGACACTTGATCCTGCAGGGGCCCACGCATACCACCCCCCATAACAAATTTGCGAGAGGACACAAGCACCCTCCAACTACTTGGGCAACTCATCCCCAAAGGAAGAACTAGAGTGCACATGCACGCACCCCCTGGAGGGCCAGCATGGACCAGCGTGCTACCCCCCCCCCCAGCAGGAGGATCTCTTGCCCAAACCCCCGCGGGAGCACACAAGCAGGCACAAGTGAGGGTGACCACCTCAGCAACAATCGAAAAGGGCACCCTCACCCATTGGGCAGTAAGGTTCAACAGCCAAGCTCAAACCCAGAGCCAGGACACAAACAAGTCTCCCACTGATGAACCAGTGGGAACCAGCACAAAGCCAACCCAGGGAAACCACCCACAGATCTCCAGATGTGCAAATCACAAAGAAATATAACACATTTCATCAAAGGGCAAGCCAACTCACCAGCTCCAAAAAGCAGTACTACTGAAGAGGAGATGGAGAATAAAAAAACAACTGAGGCTATGATAACAGAAATGATGGAAAGCCTCAGAAGAGAAATCAGAAAACAATTCCAGGAGTTTAGAGTGGAAGTCTCGAAGGACCTCCAGGAAGCCAAGAAAGAAATGGAAGCAAAAATGGATACAATGCAAACCTCCGTTAAAGAAGACCTTAACATCCTGAGAAGTGAAATGCATGAAAAAATAGATTTAAAATACAACTCTTTAAAGGAAGAAATTTCCACTATCAGAGCTGATCTGGCAACCATAAATAGCTCCCTGACATCCGTAAACTCCACACTTGAACCCACAGCACAAAGAATTGACCATATAGAAGCCAGAATCTCTCTCGGGCGATGATGCAGCCGACAAGAACCAGAAAATTACCACACTCCAAGAAACAGTAAAGCTCTTGGGCAGACTAACTCAGGAGCTAGTGGACAAAGACAAGATATATAATCTGCGCATAATTGGAATAGAAGAAGGAGCCGAATACCAGAGCAGAGGGCTTCAACATATTTTCAATAAAGTGATTGCAGAAAACTTCCCCAATCTCACAAGGGACCTCATCCAACCAAAGCCTATAGGACACCTGGCAGACCAGACACTAGAAAATCCTAGCCCAGGTACATAATAATCAATACTTCAGATCTCAAGAATAAAGAGCAAATTTTGAATTCAGCCAAAGCAAAGAAAGAAATTTATTACAATGGGAAGAGGATCCAAATAACAGCAGACTTCTCTGCACAAACCTATCACTCGCGAAGAGAATGGGAAGAACACCATCCAAGTCCTACAGGCCAACAACTGCCAACCTACAATAAAATATCCAGCAAAGCTGGAATTGATATTTGAGGGGAAAACCAGGATCTAAAGGAGTATGTGAATAAAAACCCAGCCCTACAGCGAATTCTAAGAGGGGAACCCCACCCACAGAAATCGTACAGGACACACAGACAGAAACAGAAAGAAATTACAATAGCCAGAGCCAAACAGAAAGAGCAGCTCACTAAAGACATTGAAAAAAAGAGGAAAAACAGCCTAACAGGAAAATGGAAGGAGAAAAAACACACTTATCCTTTATCTCTTTGAATATAAATGGTATAAACTCTTCAATAAAGAGGAGCAGATTGGCAGAATGGATCCGCAAACAAAAAGTTGCCATCTGTTGTCTACAGGAGACCCATCATACAGCAAGGGATAAAAACAGGCTCCAAATGAAAGGATGGAGCAAGATCTTCCAAGAAAACGCACCTACTAAAATGGCAGGAGTAACCATCCTGATCTCAGAAAAGCTGGACTTCTCATTAAAATCAACTCAAAAAGACAAAAAAAGGACACTACATTTTAATACAAGAAAAATCCAGAATCAAGACATCACGGTGATAAATGTATACTTACCGAACAAAAGAGGCCTTACATATGTCAAGCAAATTCTCACAGAACTGCAGAACAAGATAGACCCAAACACAATTATAGTGGGTGATTTTAATACCCCACTCTCCCCAAGAGACAGATCCAACACCCAGAAGATTAGCAAGGGAGCTGAGGACCTAAGTAACACCATTTCCCAAATGGAACTGACAGACCTATACAGAATCTTCCACCCTACAGAGACCCAATACACCTTCTTCTCAGCAGCCCATGGACCATAATCCAAAATAGACCATGTCATAGCCCACACAAAGAACCTCAGCAAATACAAAAGTATTGACATCATCCCATGTATTATATCTGACCACAGTGGAATAAAGGTAACCCTCAATAACAATGGTTACCACAGAGGCTGTACACATTCTTGGAGGCTAAACCCCACACTGTTATCCAACACTTGGGCCACAGACCAAATTAAAGCTGAAATTAACGAATTTATAAGCCACAATGACAATGAAAATACATCACAAAGAAACCTATGAGACACAGCTAAGGCAGTACTGAGGGGCAAGATCATTGCCCTCAGCACTCACATTAAAAGAATGGAAACAAAGCAGATGTATAACCTCACTATGAAACTAAAACAACTGGAGAAACAAGAGATGATTGAATCTAAAATGACTATGAGGAGAGAGATCATAAAGATTAAAGAAGAGATCAATCTGATTGAAAATAGAAAGACCACTCAACAAATAAATAAAACTAAAAGCTGGTTCCTTGAGAAAATAAATAAAATCGACAGACCCCTCTCAAGACTTACAAAAAAAGAAGAGAAGAGACTCATACATAAAATCAGGGACTCCACCGGAAAAATCACAACAAATACACACGACATTGAAACAATTATAAGGAACTATTTCCAGAACCTCTACTCACTAAAAAACAATTATTTTACAGATATGGATCAATTTTTAGGGAAGTATAAACTGCCCAAACTGAACCAAGAAGAAATAAATCAACTAAATAAACCATTAACGTACAGTGAGATACAGGGGGTAATCAAGAACCTCCCAACAAAGAAAAGCCCAGGCCCAGATGGATTCACCAACAAATTCTATAAAACCTTTAGTGAGGAGCTAATACTCCTCAAACTCTTCTGTGAAATAGAAACAGAGGGAGAAATCCCAAACTCATTCTATGAAGCTAATATTATACTCATTCCCAAGCCAGGCAAAGACCCAACAAAAAAAGAGAACTACAGACCAATATCACTAATGAACACCGATGCAAGGCTCCTCAATAAAATATTAGCTAACAGGATCCAGAAACTGATCAAGAAAATTATACACCATGACCAAGTAGGCTTCATCCCACAGTCACAAGGATGGTTCAACATCCGTAAATCAATCAATGTAATCACCACATCAACAGAACTAAAACCAAGAATCACATTGTTATCTCAGTCGATGCCCAGAAAGCCTTTGACAAAATACAACATCCATACTTATTAAAAGCATTGGAGAGAACAGGAATAGATAGAACATTCCTCAAAACAATAAAAGCCATATACAACAGACCAATTGCTAACATCATATTAAATGCGGAGAAAATAAAATCATTCCCCCGAAACTCAGGAACAAGACAAGGATGCCCACTCTCCCCACTTCTTTTCAACATAGTGCTGGAATCCCTAGCCATAGCAATAAGGCAAGAGGAGGATATCAAAGGGATTCACATCAGCAAGGAAGAAATCAAGCTATCTCTATTCGCAGATGACATGATCTTACATTTGAAGGACCCAAAAAACTCAGTCCCCAAACTCCTACACCTAATAACCATTTTGGCAAAGTAATAGGATACAAAATCAATCCACAAAAGTCAGCAGCTTTTCTTTACACCAGCACTATACAAGCAGAAAAAGAAATTATGGAAATAATTCCTTTTACAGTAGCCAAAAAAAAGAATAAAGTACCTAGGGATCAACCTAACCAAAGACGTGATGGACCTATTTAATGAGAACTACAAAAATCTAATAAGGGAAATCAAAGAAGACACAAGGAGATGGAAAGACCTCCCATGCTCATGGGTAGGCAGAATCAATATAGTGAAAATGGCCATATTGCCCAAATTGTTATACAAATTCAATGCAATCCCCATCAAAATCCCAGCTACATTCCTCCCTGAAATAGAGAAAGCAACCCATAAATTCATATGGAACAGCAAAAGACCTAGAATAGCCAAAGCAATTCTAGGCAAAAAAAAAGCGATGCAGGAGGTATCACAATACCAGACTTCAAACTCTACTATAGAACCATCATAACAAAAACAACCTGGTATTGGTATGAAAACAGACCTGAAGACCAATGGATTAGAATTGAACACCCAGAAATAAAACCGCACTCTTACAGTCAGCTGATATTCGAAAAAGGATCTAAGGACATACAATGGAATAAACAGAGCCTCTTCAACTACTGGTGCTGGGAAAACTGGGCAGCCATATGCAGAAAACTCAAGGTGGACCCTAGCCTATCACCATGCACCAAGATCAACTCAAAATGGATCAAGGACCTCAACATCAGACCTGAATCCTTGAAACTACTGAAGGACAGAGTAGGAAAGACACTAGAACTTATAGGCACAGGAAGGAACTTCCTGAATAGAGTCCCAGGGGCACAACAGTTAGGGGAGAGACTCAACAAATGGGACTACCACAAAATAAAAAGTTTCTGCACAGCTAAGGACATAGCCTCCAAAATAGAAAGACAGCCAACCATATGGGAAAGGATATTTACCAGCACAGCAACAGACAAAGGCCTAATATCTGTCATCTACAAAGAACTAAAAAAACTAAGCCCCTCCAAGCCCAGTATACCAATTGGGAAATGGGCAATGGAGCTAAAGAGAGACTTCACAAGAGAAGAGATAAAAATGGCAAAGAAACATATGAGGAAATGTTCAACATCCCTGGCAGTAAAGGAAATGCAAATAAAAACAACCCTCAGATACCACCTCACCCCAGTTAGAATGGCCTATACTCTGAACTCAGGTAACAACAAATGCTGGAGGGGGTGCAGGGAGAGAGGAGCTCTTCTCCATTGTTGGTGGGAGTGCAAATTAGTACAACCACTTTGGAGAACAGTATGGAGGTTTCTCAAAAAGCTCAACATAGACTATGACCAGCCATACTACTCCTAGGCATCTATCCTGAACAACAGGTCCCAAGATAGCAAAAAGACATATGTACTTCCATGTTTATAGCTGCACAATTCACAATAGCGAAAATATGGAAACAACCCAGATGCCCTTCCACAGATGAATGGATCCAAAAAATATGGTACCTATTCACAATGGAATACTACATACCGATTAGAAATGGTGAAATATTGTTATTCACAGGGAAATGGTCAGAACTTGAACAACTAATGTTGAGCGAGACAAGCCTAGAACACAGAAAACAAAGGGGCAAGATCTCCCTGATATATGACTGTTAAGGAGGGAGACCAGGTCTGCAAAACCAAAAACTTCTTGTCAAATGGTATATCTCACAGGTGTAGTTCAGCGACTTTACATTATGTAACTAATACCAAACAACTACTTAACATATAAAGGTCAAAAATAGACCTCTCAGTGGATCACAATAGCTCAAAAGCTATGGATGTACGTTCATATAAGACTATTGTTGACATATTGTCTACTGTCAACATTACATTTAAAGCCCTAGGTGAATTTTCTTTGGAGTAGGCCACGTGGCTACTGTATATGTTCTTGTTACACTGTGTATTATATATATGTCTATCTGACCTAGGGAAGGGAAAGAAAAACAGTGTGTAAGATATAACAAGAAATGTACACACTGCCCTACTATGTAACTGTACCACTTGTGCACAACACCTTGTCAAAATTTTTTGTTTAATTAATAAATAAATTATAAAAAAAACAAAAAACCCTTCAATTCTCAGCTTAATATGCAAGAGGCAAACATTTTAAGACTAAAAGGTTTGTTTTGTTTTATTTCAATTAGAAACCCAAAAGTTCATAGCCTGATGCAAAATGAGCACTCCAAATGATTTGTAAAGATATCAGACATTATCAACCAAAACATGTAGGTTGAGTTGCAAATTATAAATACAACTAAATTATTTGGGAATAATTACTTGTTTATTGTCAAAGTGATGTACAGAGGGGTTACAGTTTCATACTTAAGGCCATGGGTACATTTCTTGTACAATTTGTTACGCCCTCCCTCATCCCCCCCTCCCCCATTCCCTCTCCTTTCATGAGTTGTTCAGTTGGTTTACACCAAATGTTTTTGCAATTATTGCTTTTGGAGTCGTTTGTCTTTTTTATCCTTTGTCTCTCGATTTTGATATTCCCTTTCACTTCCCTAGTTCTAATACCAGTACATACAGTATCCAGGGTACTCAGATGAGTTACAGTGATACTGCTGGGACAACCACAGGAAGGGGACACAAGAGGATCAACAACAACAAAAAAAACTATGTATCTTTTTGAATATTCCTAATTTGAACACTGAAATTCCCATTCTGTGTGATTTTTTTTGTGAAATATAAAAGTATTGCCCTGTGTTTATTCAAAAGTTAATCTTGTTAATAAAAAAGTACTATAGACAGTGTGAATTGATTGGAAGTACTTTGAAGTATCAAGTTGGATACCTAATATAAGACAGATATAAGAGGGGGAAAATTGGTATTATGCTTTAGAATTTTGTGAGATTTTTTTCTGGAAAATAATTCTTTAGTGTAATATACTACTTGAATTAATTCATAGTGCCTATAATTCTGTGTAGAAGTAATGTCCAACAACTGACATCAATTGAGTAAATATTGGAAAATTAAATATTTCCAGCTCCAGGAAATGGTATTAGCCAAAGCTAAAGCTTTTCTTTGACACTTGATATTCTTATAATGTTAAAACATCATATATTTGTTTCTTATAAAGTAGCAGAAAACTTGCCTCAGAATAATTGTTTTATCCTGATATTTGATTATTTTGACCCTTCATTTATATATGTATATGTATACATATATAGTACATTATATATTGTATGTACTTTCATACAATATGCAATAAATATTATTAATTCTGTTTATATTATATTTAATGAAGATACTAGGGCACAAAAAACTAAAAGCAGTAAATGTATAATCACTTTTTATACATATCTAAGCAGAGATCTAAGCAAAGATTGAATAATATTTAGGGAGTACTCATATGTGAGAAAGAAAATTTTCCAGACACCTATAATATTACATTTATAAATGAAATGAACTTATGAATAAAATAAAAATAAGTACAATTTACAAATGAACTCTAAATATAATGAAATAGAAATGTAATCAGAATTTATTGTAATTATCTTCAATGTAGAACATTGTATTAAATGTGAGGAAATAAATCTGAATGAAATACTAGTTTTCCCTCAAATGTAATTATAGAGAGGTATGTACACACATGTACATGTTCTAATGGAAGTTTAATAAAGAATATGTATACATGGATAAAGTTTAGTCATTGAAGGGACGGAGGTTTGCCTTGGAGCCTGGCTAGACTTTTGGTGTAAACTAGATGGAGGGGACTGTGGAAGGTGTTGAGGAACAGCCAGATGGAAGTTAGGCATATTCAGGATTGGGAATTGATGTAAAGGACATGTTCATTTCCAAAGTGCCAGAATACTAGCCAGTTTTCTGTCACTTTGACAAAAATTAACTTACTGAGGCTCACATTTCAGTGGTGTTAGCCCATGTTCATTAGGTCATTGACCTCTTTGCTTTGTTTGTTAGCAGGACTTTGTATACCTTAGTGTGTGTGTGTGTGTGAGAGAGAGAGAGACAGAGAGAGAGAGGAGAGAGAGAGACAGAGAGATAGTGGGGTGGTTTTGGGGTGCAGTTTTCAGTATCTTTTTCATGATCACATTCCCAACAACTAAACTTCCTTTTAGTAGACCCTACCTTCTAGACATTCTACTCTCTCTCAGTAGTGCCTCAGCCTATTGATCAAGCATGAAGTTCGTAGGATTTGGGGGAGGAGTCACAACCCAAACCACAGCAGCTAGTGTGGTCCTCACTATCTACTGGATTGGTGTCAAGAGATGTGTTGCAGATGTGTGAATCCAGGGACAGTATTTTTGTCTGATGTATACTGTGATTTTTCTTCCAAGCACGCTAAATGATAAAAGTTTGTAATTTAGACAGAGTAAGTCATTAAAAATAAATTATAATGACATAGGCCAACCCCAGAAACAAAGTACAATAGAAATTTAAACTTCGTAAATTGCCTACTCTTAGACCTTCACAAACCAAGAGTGACTGCGAAGAACAAACAGTGTAGAAAGTGAAACTGAAAATAAGAGAAGACTTCAGCATTTCTCCATGTGAAAAACTAGACCCTTCTTTGAAAGGAGCCAAAATTCATCATCCCTTATCCAAAACACATTTTCCAGCACAAGCGTTATAACGTGACTAGGAAGTTTCTATAAGTACAAGGTCTTTAGCACCTCCAGAGACCAACCATTCCTACCTGCTACCTTTATGATGTAGGACTTATGTGCAGCATTGATTTAAGTTTGACCAAGAGGTAGAAGAGAAGTCATGAGGTAGAAAAGGTTCTCTCTGAAAGGATATAAGAAGGAAGAACTTTATGTAACATTCTTGAGGAGGAAAATCAACCTAGTTTGCTTCCATGTTATTGGTGAAAAAAATTTTATATATGCCTTTAGCTGTCCTTGAAATTCACTATAGGATAACTAATGATATAATCTATAAACAATTAAGTCATCATTTTTTAACACTTAACTAGCAACAGTACATTGAAAAAAACAATTAGTGCAGTTACTAGATACATAAATGTCAATAATATATACTCTGATAAGGATGTATGAAAACAAAGTTGCATGCTTGATGAGTCTTCTCATTTGTATTTATATTATCCTGATATCACAGAAACAAGGATAGTAACTTGAGTTTATCCTCATGGGAAGAGCAATGATAGGCCCATGGATTCATGGATCTGACTTCCAGGGCTGGGTTTTGCTACCATCTCTCTGGCCATATTCTTGGGAAAGGATCCTCACATCCTGAACCTCAGCACTCATGAAATGGCAACCTCTTAGGTCCTTTCCAGTTCTTCTAAAATTAGGTATGTATGTGTATCTATATTGTAATATGTTATTCAACTATATATTATATAATTTCACATAACTTATTATATATTTATAATTACTTATATATTATATAATTATATATGTATAATTTATTTATTTGATGCAAGTCCTAGGGCTTAAACTCAGGGCTTGGATGCTGTCTCTGACCTTTTTTGCTCAAAGCTAGCTCTCTACCACTTGATCCACACAGCTCAACTTTTGCCTTTCTGATATTTAATTGTAGATAAGAATCACTTATACTTCCTTGCCCAGACTGGTTTTAAAATGATATCCTCAAACCTCAGCTTCCTGAATATCTAGGATTGCAGGTGTGAGCAGGCTGCCTTAAAATCAAATTTTCTTAAAACAACAAAATGATCATTATGTCTTTTAAAAAATGAAGAAGAGAAATAAATGTGAATGAAGACTTAAAAGTGAATGGAATATGCCAATCATATTTTCCTGAATCCTTTTCTTTTTTTGTTAGTATTTTTCCCTTTATTGTCAAAGTGAAGAACAGAGGGGTTACAGTTTCATATGTAAGTGAGTACATTTCTTATCCAACTTGTTACTTCCTCCCTCATTTCCCCCACCTCCCCCTCGCCCACCCCCACCCCCATGAGTTGTACAGTTGTTTACACCAAATGGTTTTGTAAGTATTGCTTTTGGAATCATTTGTCTTTTTATCTTTGTCTCTGGATTTTGATATTCCCTTTCCCTTCCCTAGTTCTAATACACATATATACAGTATCTAGGGTACTCAGATGAGATACAGTAATAGCAGGGGTACAACCACAGGAAGGGAATATGAGAGAAATAAAAATAAAGGTACAGTTTTACATGGCATGTTGAAAATAATTACACTATAATTACACTTGTTTCCATAACATGGAGTTCATTTCACTTAGCAGCATCTTATGTGTTCATAGGGGCATAGCTATTGGGCTCTTGTGATCCTCTGCTGTGACTAGCCTAAACATGTACTAATTATTCCCTATGACGGAAACCATAGTGTTCATGTTTCTTTGGGTCTGGCTCACTTCACTTAGTATAATTTTTTCCAAGTCCTTCCATTTCTTAACAAATGGGGCAAAGTCATTCTTTCTGATAGACGCATAAAATTACATTGTGTATATGTACCACATTTTCCTGATCCATTCATCTACTGAGGGGCATCTGAGTTGGTTCAATATTTTAACAATGATAAAGTCTGCTGTGATGAACATTGTTGTGCTGATGGCTTTAGTGTGTTATTGTTTGTAATCTTTTGGGTAGATGCCCAAAAGTGGAGCTGCTGGGTCATAGGGGAGTTCTTTGTTTAGCCTTCTGAGGAATCTCCATACTGCTTTCCAGAGTGGCTGAACCAGTTTACATTCCCACCAACAATGTAGTAGGGTTCCCTTTTGGCCACATCCCCTCCAGCATTTGTTATTATTAGTTTTCCTGATAATGGACATTCTTACTGGGGTGAGGTGGAATCTCAATGTTGTTCTGATTTGCATTTCTTTTATGGCCAGTGATATAGAGTACTTGTTCATGTGTCTCTTGGCCATTCTCATTTCCTCATCAGAGAAGTCTCTTTTAGGTCTTTAGCCCATTTGTTGAGAGGGCCATTGGTTCTTTGAGAACTTGTTTTGGAGAAATTTAATTTTTTTAATTTTACATATGTTTTAGACATGAGGCATTTGTCAGCTTTATGGCCAGTAAAGATCTTCTAACAATCTGTGGACCTTCTATTTATCTTTTGAGCTATGTCCTTTGCCTTGCAGAAGCTCTGCAGTTTGATGCAATCCCATTTGTCCAACCTTTCTTTGATTTGTTGTGATTCTGGGGCTTTATTAAGGAAGTTTCTTCCTGTGCCAAGGAGCCCAAGTGTTTCTCCTATTCCTTCTTGTAGTGTTTTCATGGTATCTGACCTTTATTTCGAGGTCTTTGATCCATTTGTAATTGATTTTGATGCGGGGTGATATATAAGGATCTAATTTTAGTTTGTTGCAGGTGTTGATCCAGTTTTGCCAGCACCATTTGTTGAAGATGCTGTCTTTCTTCCATCCTAATTTTTAACTCCTTAATCAAAGATTAAGTAGCCATAGGTCCACAAGTTCATTTCTGGGTCTTCAGTTCTGTTCATTGGTCCTCAGGCCTGTTCTTGTGCCAATACCAAGCTGTTTTTATTACTATAGCTTTGTAATACAGCTTGGAGAGTTTTTTTTTTTTTTGAAGAATTCTAAAACTTTGATTTTATACGTTCTAACCTCCAGAGGCATGGGAAATAAATAAATGCTTGTCATAGAAGTTACTCACTGTATGGTAAATTGTTATAACCACTTAAAGTAATTAAGATGACATAAGCATCATTTTTAGGAAAATACCTATAGTGGTAAACTGATTGAAACATGAATTTCACAATGAACCTTATGTAAACTGGCTCTTCAGTTCCTTGCTTGAAATGTTCCTTAGCAAATATTAGTTCCTGAGGGTAAGAACTTTGTTTATTTTGTTTAGTGTTGCATTGCCAGGAACTAACCATGTCTATTATATAAAAGTTACTTCATAAAAAATCACTTTATTGAAGGAAAATCTGGATACATCAATGAACACATATCACTACAAAATAAAACAGATATTTTTCTCAGTTTTATTATGAATTATAGGAAACCGTATTTTGTCTATCAATGGCTTTCTTTATACCAAGTTTCTATCAGTGTTGGGCATTCAGATGTCATCCTCTTAGTTTCCTCTTTCCTGAGAGGGAATCTATCGAACTGGTATTACTGGAAAAGGGATTTTTGAAATATTG